>NW_006296528.1:143373-143900 GCF_000327345.1 Myotis davidii
TAGACAGAAGAGTCACGGGTTCAATTCAGGTCAAAGGAACATAACTCAGTTGCAGGCTTAATCCGTGGTCCCGGTTGGGGTGGGTGCATGCAGGAGGCAATCAATTGATATGTCCCCCTCACATCGATGTTTCTCTCTGTCTCTCCCCTTCTCTCCCACTCTCTCTAAAAATCAATGGAAAAATATCTTTGGGTAAGAATTAACCAAACAAAAAAGGAAACAAAATCAACAACAACAAAAATTGTTAATACAAGTTATCTCTGGAGTGTACAAAGGGGACAGGGAGGACCTGAGCATAAATTTTACTCTCCCCCTCCCCCCGATACTGTTCTGTACCATTTGAACTTTTGTTAAACGGAAACATGTTATTCTCATAAACATAACCTGACACAGAACTGCAGAGAGATGATGGTGGAGGGTAGCCTGATGGCAGAACCCTTCTTTGCCCTGCTCTCCCTCAAGTTTCCCTCTAACTGGTGCTGCCTGAGTTCATTCTTTCTAGCTCAGTTTTCTTCCAAAGAATTCCT
>NW_006296528.1:163320-166289 GCF_000327345.1 Myotis davidii
TATATTTAAAATTGATGGGATAAGAGAGAACTTTGTCCATTTCATTGGCTGTGTTGCTCTATGAGCAGCACAGAAAACAACGGGTAACTTACAATCAACAGCGTCTAAGAGTCAATGAAAAGCAATAACCCTAGGCCTCAGTTTCTACCTCTAAAAAAATGGAATTAACAGTTCCTATTTCATGATAGCACTGTGAGAATTAACAGGGATATCTGTGTAGAGCTTGGCACCATATCTTTTGCATGCAGTGTTCCATAAATATCAACTATCATAAATGTTTTGATACATAAAGGCAGTTACACAAGAAATTGTTGCCCTAGCTGGTTTGGCTCAGTAGATAGAGCATCAGCTGTAGACAGAAGAGTCACGGGTTCAATTCAGGTCAAAGGAACATAACTCAGTTGCAGGCTTAATCCGTGGTCCCGGTTGGGGTGGGTGCATGCAGGAGGCAATCAATTGATATGTCCCCCTCACATCGATGTTTCTCTCTGTCTCTCCCCTTCTCTCCCACTCTCTCTAAAAATCAATGGAAAAATATCTTTGGGTAAGAATTAACCAAACAAAAAAGGAAACAAAATCAACAACAACAAAAATTGTTAATACAAGTTATCTCTGGAGTGTACAAAGGGGACAGGGAGGACCTGAGCATAAATTTTACTCTCCCCCTCCCCCGATACTGTTCTGTACCATTTGAACTTTTGTTAAACGGAAACATGTTATTCTCATAAACATAACCTGACACAGAACTGCAGAGAGATGATGGTGGAGGGTAGCCTGATGGCAGAACCCTTCTTTGCCCTGCTCTCCCTCAAGTTTCCCTCTAACTGGTGCTGCCTGAGTTCATTCTTTCTAGCTCAGTTTTCTTCCAAACAACTCCTTTTCTCAATTCTAGTGGTTGGCTGTATAATATCTGGGTCAAATCCCACCAAGGAAAAATCTACTTGATGAAGAAATGTACAGTAGGCCTGCTTTTCTAATATAGTGTTTAGCAATGGTATAGTTCTCTTAAGTTCATTATACTTTTTAAACATGAACACAAAGTCTATGCTCAATCAAATCTCTTAATATTGTGGTCTGGCCAAGGTGGCTGATGGCAGGCTATTCCAAAGGATGAACCTGCTTTCTGCCCCTATGCCCTCTGTTGTTCCCACTCACCTTCATCTCAAAGCACACACGGCCCCTTCTGACCCCATAGCTGGCACGGGCTCCTGACCACAGGTATGCAAAGCCCTCAATTGTAAGTGGGTAGCCACTACTCCGGTCTCGGGCCACCTTGAAGTGGAGATCACAGTTATCTGTGGAGGAAAAAGCCTGGAGTTTGGTTGATGTTTTAAAGGTCCCAGAGACATGCACAGGCAAAAATTAAGTTCCTTCAGAATGTTAACGAGGAGTATACAAGCTGACACATTGTGGGGACAGGCTCATGAGAAACCAGCCACACCGCCTTGCCAATCTCCCTTTCAGTAGAAAGGGTATGGACTACTGCAAACTGGCCTGCACAGGATCAAAGCAGCTACTTCACATAGAAACTGGGGTCCTTCACCTGGGTGGGGTCCAAAGACAGTCATTGGGAGGCACCTTTGGAAATGGCACACAAATGTCTTTTACAAAGATATACACTTGTTAGGGTCCATATCCTCACCAATTTCAAAGGATTTTATATTCATAAAAAATAATCCCCACTACCATTCACTTCAACATCTCCCTGTGCTAACACTATCAGTAAGGAAGTCAGACTCCCACCTCCAACAGCTGCACAAATATCTGACCCTGATTCACACATGACAAGGCACATAGGCCCCCCACCTCCTTTTGTAGGCCTAGGACTCTCCTGCTGTAGCTCGGACTCTTCCCACTCAAGGAACCGGCCATGCCTCTAAGAATCTTTCCTGAGAGAATCTTTGCTCTTTTCTCTTAAAGCAGCGGTTCTCAACCTGTGGGTCGAGACCCCTTTGGCAGTCGAACGACCCTTTCACAAGGGTCGCCTAAGACCATCCTGCATATCAGATATTTACATTACGATTCATAACAGTAGCAACATTACAGTGATGAAGTAGCAACGAAAATAATTTCATGGTTGGGTCACATGAGGAACCATATTTAAAGGGCCAGAAGGTTGAGAACCACTGTCTTAAAGGCTAAATGCCACGGTCTGTACATGTGGCATTTGATCAGATGCTGCTTCATGGACCACTGCCACCCAGCACTTTAAAAATGGCTTTATCTTCTGAAAGCATGTAGTCATTGCTCTACAAATATGAGCTATGCAACAAAATACATGAACTGTTATTTACTTTTTGCTGTTGAAAAGTCCAGTGTTTTTAGACCTGGGTGCATTTAAAAATTCAGATTCGCAGTCTCTACCATTTTGATTCTGTCTTAGGTCTGAAGAAGAACAGGACCTCTATAATCATTCCTCTAAGTGTTTAGATACATAGTTAAGGGGGAAAGCCACTTATCCAGTGGAAAGAAAACTGAACTGGCGGACAAAGAGCAAGGCCGGCCAGGTTAATGCCTCAGAGGACAAAGCGGCATTGGTTTCACCAGGAACGTGAGCAGCTAATGGAAACTGGTCGCCAAAGAGTTAAGTTTCCCCAGAAGCACTCAGGTTCCCTTCCTGATTAGATTATAACCCCAGTGTGTACACGATGTTCAGGGTTTTCCCAACTGCTCTCTTATCCTTCCTCTGCAGATGTCACTGGAAGTCCTTTGAGGTATTAGAGTATGAAGAGAAGCTCAGAGAAGTAGAACGACTTGCTCAGGATTTCACAGTTGGAGCCGGGAGCAGGTCTTGTCTCCAGACCAGCACCCTCTCTGGACTTACACCGGCTCTGGATGGTGCTGGGCAGAGACTCTGTGAAGGTCAAGGCAGTTTCCAAATAGTAACTGGAAGGCAGAATCAGACAGGCACACAAAGACTCACATGTGTCGATGGCAACAAGGGTGTCATCAAAATCATCTTCATCCTC
>NW_006296528.1:166322-173031 GCF_000327345.1 Myotis davidii
CCCACCCAACCCTCTGTTAATCCTACATCCTTGCAATGAGAGCAATGATTGTTAACTCCTGGTGGTGGTGGTGGTGGAGGGATGGGCAGGGATCAGAGAGGGCATGCTCTGCTAAAGAGGGCCATCAGCGTCACTTAGAGAACTTTTTCAAAGGAGACTCTTCTCTCATACCCCAAGATTCTGACCCATAACCTCTGCATGCCTCCATACTGAACTGTTACTAAAGAGAGGCTGTGGTAGCCCAAAGGGTACTTGGTCAAGGAAGGGGAATGTGCAAAGGCTTGGCTAAACCTCAGTAATGACAGTGTGTTCACATACCAGGCTTCCTAAAAGTTCCCATCTGAAAGGATATGTAATGACCCATATTTTGTCTTTGCCTTTCACACATGCCCGGGGTTCCGGGCTCCATCCCCAATAGGGGGCGTGTAGGGG
Source organism: Myotis davidii (assembly GCF_000327345.1). Classification (NCBI taxonomy): domain Eukaryota; kingdom Metazoa; phylum Chordata; class Mammalia; order Chiroptera; family Vespertilionidae; genus Myotis; species Myotis davidii. The sequence goes on from NW_006296528.1 coordinate 166,755, forward strand.
GCAGCCAATCAATGATTCTCTCTCAACACTGATGTGTCTATCTCTCTCCCTTCCTTTCTGAAATCAATTAAAAAAAAAATTTTTTTTTTTAAAGAAGGACTTGCCCAGGTAGGAAACAAAATGTGTCATATGACTAGTCCAGATGAATAGAAGAATGGTCATTCCTACTTTCTGTGATTAGAAAAGGTTTCATACAAGAGCTGAAGGAGGGTAGGAAGAAGGTATAGGACTGGACTTGGGGTGAACGGAGGGGGAGGGCTTATCAGAAAAGGGAAAAAGCAAGTGATCAGGACAGAGAGGCCCTGCCCTCCTGTGAGCTTCTAACACTCACACTCACTACTGTGGCTTGTGCATGTTTTTGGCTGAGTCCCTACACTGGCAACAACAGAAAGACAAATCCACTGTCCAAATAATCTCTTTCCCCAGTGTCCAAACCAGGGGAGAAAGCACTATGAGCACTGACAATGAATGAATGAGTAAATGGATGAAGGGAATGTGTTTGAGAGAAGGGCGAGGAAATAGATCTTTTTTTTTTCTCCCCCAATCAAGGGATACTGAGCAGCCATTATGAATAGGACACTATGCAGGACTGCAGGGCAGTGGGGCAAAGGACTGAAAAGGTAGGCTGGTATCTTACACGTGAAAGGATAAGATGTTTGGACTTGACCTTGTAGTAAGAGGAAGGGCCAAAAGTTTTGGGAAGCTGAATTTGATAGTGAGTGCAGGAAGAGGTGGGGGGAGGTTGCAAGAGCAGCGATAACCCTACTCTGCCTGCTCCTCTAGGTTAATACAAAGGTCCAGCAGGCACTGGACTACAGACATAGAGACCTACAGGAACAAGAATGACTACTGCATCACACACTCACCTCCTATCTTCTCGGTGCTCGAAGTACCCCCTTCCCCGGTTTTCTTCGTAAGGCCTCTTGCGACTCTGGAATTGTTGTCTGTCTGGCTTGAATTGAGATGCTTCAGGCGGGAGGAAGCTGGTGGGTGGTTCTTGCTTCATCTCTGTCTTCCCTTCCACTGTCGGGACAATTCCAGATGGTCAAGACACTCAGAAATTCCTCAGTTATCGTTTTCTGGCCCCCTTTACCTGAGGACAGTGATGGCGAACCTCTTGAGCTCGGCGTGTCAGCATTTTGAAAAACCCTAACTTAACTCTGGTGCCATGTCACATATAGAAATTTTTTGATCTTTGCAACCATAGTAAAACAAAGATTTATATTTTTGATATTTATTTTATATATTTAAATGCCACTTAACAAAGAAAAATCAACCAAAAAAATGAGTTCGCGTGTCACCCCTGACATGCGTGTCATCGGTTCGCCATCACTGCCTTAGGAGATGCTGGCAGGATCCTGACTGGATTGATAAAGAGCTGGGCACAGGCAGCTTGCTGAATTCAATGGAAGCCTGCTAAGGGAGCCAGAAGGCTGTACTAAAGAATAGGGTTGCCGAAACCGGTTTGGCTCAGTCGATAGAGCGTCGGCCTTCGAATTGAAGGGTCCCAGGTTCGATTCCGGTCAAGGGCATGTACCTGGGTTGTGGGCACATCCCCAGTGGGGGATGTGTAGGAGGCGGCTGATCGATGTTTCTCCCTCATCGATGTTTCTGACTCTCTCTCTCTCTCCCTTCCTCTCTGTAAAAAATCAATAAAATATATTTAAAAAAAAAAAAGTACAGGGTTAGGACAAAGGGAGGTTGGGAATGCCTGGCCAGCACATCAGCACTGGCAGTTGATGAGATGACAGTTGTCAGATAATCTTAGGCTTCATGGGGAGGCAGAGGGGACTTCAGCACTAAATAAGAACAAGCTCTCTAAAGACCAACCTAAAGCTGGCATAGCTTCCTCTGGCTAAATACAAAGGGCCTATGACAATTGGCAACCACCTCGGCCTGCACGCAGGGGGAGGGATTCCGAGAGGACTTCTAAGATCCTCTTAACCTGAGATTTCACAAGTCCATTCAATTTCTCCTCCCAAAGAATTGCTCCATCTCAGTTCTTACAAAGCTCCTTCAATCTCACAAAGGAGGGGGGAAGATCTATTCAACAATGTATTGTCATTTTGCAGCTAACTCCACTGGCTTTAAGCACTCCAGAAGGGAGGGTCTTCACTTAAGCCAGCCCTTAGGTGTGATGGCCTCAGTGAATCATCCTGAATGGAAAGTCAGGGTGGGATAACATGCTGTGGACCACAGGAATGTCCCAATCTTAGGCAGACTCCCAAGAATCAGTACCTAATTGAGAGCAAACCCTGGATTCAACCTAATCTTCCTACTTCCACAGCATCTCAGTATGCCTGATGCTGTAGATCACTTACATCTACTTGTCTCAGCACGCAACCCAAGACCACCTTGGACCATGCCCTAGTTTGGGCATGCAGACCAAATTTCTCAGAAGTTCTTCAGGACAGGGATGGTGTTCACCCATCTGAAGAGGGCCTGCCTGGTTCCCAGCACAACACTGAGCTCACAGGAGGCCCTGATAAATGTCTGTTGATAACAGCACAAAAAATACTCTCCTTGGGCCAAATGATACCACAAGTCTCACAGAGTCTGACATAAATCTGCAGTTTAACCTACATTTATTAAAATCCTGACCCACCCACAAGAAATGTCTGGGGATTTCACTTTGTGGATGAACCAAAATGGAGTTAGATAGACTCAACTAGATTCACTATGGCACTGGGGCCACAAAATTGTGAAAGGAGCACAAGACTAGGAGTCAGTCCAGGCTCTGTCATTACTCAAGAGTGGGACCCAGTTTTCCAAACAGTAGAACACAAACACAGTGTCCCAGGAGCCAATTTCCTGGGTTCTAACCCAAGCTCTACCATCAGACAAGCCATATCCCCAATCTATACAACAGGGAGTGAACTGGATTACATGTGTTCCCAAACTGGCATAATGAAAACCTTTGTTCTGCAGATATATTTACATGTTTAGGAAATCCTAAACCACATGACAGAGCTTTTTTCAATCCAGGACTTCTCAGGGCTTTTAATGCTCTGAGCATAGTGACTTGCCCAGAGGTGGTAAAGTATATGCGCGTTTCCAGATGTTTGGGCAAGAAACCCTTTCTGAGATGTCCCTAATGACATCTCCTGGAACAATATTCTTCAGAGCATGGGAAATACCTGACTACATTTAGACTAGATTTAGAAGGTCCTTTCTGGCTTCCACATTCGAAGATTCTAAATAAGACCCAAGTAACTGCTTCCAGGTCTAAATTTTCCAGGGTGCTGACATCAACATCTGAAAACATAACCATGAAGACTCCCCTCTTCTAACACCTGGAAGCGGGACTATGTTCTTTCTTTTAAAAGAATCTTGCCAGAGTGACAAAGCCCAAATGGAAGATACTAAGTCTCTCTGGAAAGATGGGATCTATGTAGAGGGTAAGGGCCATGTACACAGGGTGGGGCAAAAGTAAGTTTACAGTTGTGAGCATGCAAAATACAGAGTTTATTCTTATATTATTATTAATTATTGTATTTTCCATACAAAAAATTATAAACCCACTTTCTCCCTACCCTATAGATTCCATTTCCCTCAAAAGAGATGTACCACGTATACTTTCCTACCTGGGTGATAGGCCTGCTGCTGCTCCATTTCCAGTGGTCTTCTCTCATAGCCTGACTCGTTTTCTTGTTTGATGACCTGAGTCTCATAGAATTGGTTTTGCCTGGTAATATTGTCCATGATATCTTAAAACAAAAAACAGACATTCAGAAGGGTTCTTCTTGGGACTAGAGGTGGGTTTTTAATGCTACCCTAGGGACAGTCAGTCTGCCAGAGGCTAAAATGTGTGACAACACCTTCAGATGGAAACCTATCCGGGCAGTCGGCAGTCCCAGCTGCCTAAGGACATGCTCTCTTGCCCCACAGAAGGTTGAACATCAATCTGTGACTGGGTTCTACAGAATCCCAAAATAGAAAACCAATGGAAGCAGAACTGCTCTGGTTGAAGGAGACAAGAGGATCAAAGAAGGGGCCCAACTTGCCCTTGCCCTCTAAGACTCCACTTCAGGGTGGAAGGAAATTCGACAGACACACAGTACTCTGTAGAGCACAGTTGAAAAACCAAAGGCCTACTGGGGCAGGGAGAGGGGGCACAAGGCAGGCTGGAGGGGGTCAATGGGGGATAAAAGGGAACATACGTAATACTTTCAACAATAAAGAATTATTTTTTTAAAAAGAAAAAACCACAGGCCTAGCTGTTCTGTGACAAGTTATAGTGCTCAGGGAGGGAGCTACCTTCAGGGAACAGCCTTTAAGTTTAGAGCACAGGCACAGGACCTAAACAGATACTTCTCCAAAGAGGACATAAAAATGGCCAAGGGACATATGAAAAAATGCTCAATGTCACCAATCATCAGAGAGATGCAAATTAAAATGACAATGAGGTATCACCTCACACCTGTCAGAATGGCTACCATCAACAAATCAACAAACAAGTGCTGGTGAGGTTGTGGAAAAAAGGAACCCTAGTACACTGATGGTGGGAATGCAGACTGGTACAATCATTATGGAAAACAGTGTGGAATTTCCTCAAAAAAGTAAAAATGGAACTGCCATTTGACCCAGTGATCCCACTTTTAGGGAAATATCCTAAGAATCCTGAAACACTAATCAAAAAGAATATACGCACCCTTATGTTCATAGCAGCATTATTTACAATAGCTAAGATCTAGAAACAGCCCAAGTGCCCATCAGATGAATAGATAAAGAAGATCTGGTACATTTATACAATGGAATACTGTGCAGCTGCAAAAAAGAAGGATCTCTTACTCTTTGAGACAACACGGAGGGACCTGGAAAGTACTATGCCAAGCGAAATAAGCCAGTCAGAGAAAGATAAGTATCACATGATCTTGCTCATATGTGGAATCTAATGAACAACTGATGAATGAAAATAGGCCCAGCGTGATAGAAACATTGATAAAAAGATTGTTTAGAGCTAAAATCAGTTCTCAGCCCAACTCAGTATTCCCACCTGCACACCCCACCCTCCTAAAGACTGTCCGCCACCCTGCCAATAGCTGCAAAGATAAGAGGCAACCGTTTCAGCTGAAGGGGAAATGGGGAGAAAGGAAAGGAACTGTTAAGAAAACAGGAATCATGTCCTGAAATATTTGGAGTTAGGTAGGAAGAGTTCTGGGAAGGTGTCTTGTGGGTCCAGAAGAAACTTAGCTAAAGGGTGGTATGAATAATATTAACTATTCATGGAGTGCATACAACACACCAGACCCTGGGATACAGATGAGAATAAATGTGCTCCACTGAAGCCTCCAGTTCAAGAAAGGCACACCCACATTAAACAAATACACAAAAACTAATTATGACTGTGTTAAGGGCTACAAACAAGTACCAGGAGCTAAGACTGGGACTCAGACAAGTAAAGATAAATGATGAGGATGGAGAAAACACTCCTGGGATTGGGGTAATATGTGAAAGCTCAGAGGTGAGACTAAAACCAGAGTACCAAGCCTGAAATTTACTCAAGAACCTTGCAGTCAAACCCAGAAAGAAGTTTGGAAACCTAGGATGAGCAGCAAGCAGGCTCTCCACCCCAGGGGCAAGCTTGTCTGGGTGCCTCTAGGGCCCTGTAAGTGACTGTGCCAGGACCTGTGAGGCACAGCCACAGGGAAGGAGAGACTATTCTGCCATTTGCTAACTGACTGGATCCTTTCTCAGAGGACAAATACATCTGGGCACAAACTAGGTGCAGCTCAAAGGGAGGAAAGTTACAGACAACATGGCTTGTAACAGGTCTGTTTACTAGAACTGAAGAATGGTTGGAGGGAGGCATGAAGAGGGCTCAAAGGGTTCTGTTATAGGGGTAGGAGAGAAATAGTATATCTCCTTAACTGGAACACTGGGGGCCCCTTCAAACCATTCAGTTTCTCTCAGACTCCAAGCATATTGCTCTTCCCACAAAGCCTCACATCTCGTCCAGAGAATCTCTCCTGGGCCCCCAGAGGCGGCCTTGCTGAGGCGCGCTGTGATTCTGGGGTCCTCCACTCTCGACATCACCCACCTCCTAGGAACAGGCAGGCCCAGGGCTAAGCTCCTTAAACATGTGGCCTCATTCCCAGCTATCCAGGGGGCACTAGTATTATCCCTATCTTACACACAAGGAAACCAGGACTCACAGAGGTGAAGTAACTTGTGAGCCATATTGAAACAAAGCCTGTCTTGAATCTAGTCTGTACTCTGAAGCACCTAATTCACTTTCCTGAGACACCTCTGGCCACTGGCCCTTCTTCCAGGCATT
>NW_006296528.1:173050-174815 GCF_000327345.1 Myotis davidii
GGTTTCTCTTCCTGGGCCTACCTGCTGGGCCACTCGCTCCTTTCTTCAGAGCTCTTCAATGGAAAGTATTCTTCCCGGCATTTGGGTCCTGGACAACCCCCAGGCCACCCTCCACCCCAAATCTTACACTCGAGTTGCCCCCCTCCAGGAGATCCCATCTCTCATGAACAAGTGAGTACCCAATACTAACCCCAAATCTTTCCCCTGACCTCTTTATTCTTCTCATTCTCTTAGCCCCAAGGCCCAGGGTGCCCTCTTTTCAAAGAAATAACCACAAACCCTGGATGCCAGAGTCCTTTCTACTTACTCCTTAACCTCTCTGATCCCCATTCCCCAGTCCTGCTAGACAGCCACCCTTTTCTAATTCCAGATTTACTCCCTCCCACCCCAAGGTCTCCTCTCTTCAGACAATCACAGATCTATCCTATCCCTCATCCCCAGTCAGACCTGAGTGATGCAGAGGTTCCCTGCTACCTCCTCAGTCACACACAAACCCTCAATCCCCAGGCACACCTCTTAGGAAGACGCTGGGCCCCAGAAACACTCCCTCCACTCCACCCTAAGCATCCCCCAATTTTTCCCCTCCCTCCACATGGTACACACACTCCCCTTCCCCAGACTGACTAGATCAGCTACACACTCCTGTGCTGGACACAAGCATCCTGTCCCCCCAGATACTCCTACCACTTCAAACTCCAACTCGGTATCTGCCCCACCCCAGCCACCCTTGTTTTCCATACAGTTAATCCAAGACCATTCAGCACCGGCCACCGAGTTGTCTGTCCTCAGAGCCTTGCCAGCTCTAGACCTTTAGGTCCCGGGTCCAGTGAAGCATCCTCTCCTCCCTTGGCAGCTTCTGGACACTGGGACTCCCTGTGCCTCCTTACAAGCCAACCGGGTCTCCAGATTCCCCAACACCAAATGCCCTGCCTCAGGGTTAGCCTTCGGCTCTGGATCCGAGTCCCCAGGCCACCCTCAGGCAGATGTGGGTCCCCCACATCCCCAAATGCTCACCAGCTAAACGCCAGAGCACCCAGTCCTTCAGGTTCTCCCCATCGCACCAACCCCTCCAAGTAGGAAAGGGGACTTCCCGATATCCCATCCAGCAGCAAACTCCAGGATCCTCCACCCTCACGGCACTCCCAGCGCCGGACACCCGGTCATGCCTCCCCCAGCCCGGAGAACACGGCTCCCAGGGCCAACCCCCAAGCCGGGCCAGCACAGCCCCCAAGCCCACCTCGCTCCAAACCCTGGGATCACCATTTCCAAGACCGCCCTGGTCCCCAGGAGACAACCTCTTGTCCTTCCGACTCCCTTTCCAGAAACCACGGCTTCGGGTCTCCGAGCCCTAGGCTCCAGAGTCCTCCACAACCGCCCCCACCCCCGGACTTTCCTCCTCCGATACGGAGCCCCGACTCCCTGCCTCTCTCCTGCACCGAACGCCAGGACCCACCCGTCGGCTGTCCTGAGACCCTGGTCCCCGGGTCCTTTCCAGCGGCGGGCAGCGGGGCCCCACAGGCGCCAGACTCCCGCATCCCACAGCCCTTCCTCGGCCTGGACTCTAGACTCCCCGGCCCCCCGCCTCGCGCACTCTCACAATGTCCGTCCGGCCCCGAGTAGCCGCCAGGTTCCGGATGCGGCTGCAGCCCTGGCGGCGGTGGCTGCGGCTGCGAGGTCCCTTCCAGCTGGGAGCCCCCCTCGGTCTCGACCTCCTCGTTATTGTGCCCAGGTATCCCCGGTTCCTCCTCAGCCTCGAGCTCCCGCT
>NW_006296528.1:174871-200480 GCF_000327345.1 Myotis davidii
AGGCCGCGGCTGCAGCTCCTCCCGAAGTTCGTTCACCTTCAGACGGCGCACATCCATGGCCCGGGCCCCCGGGGTGGCCCCCGAGCCCGGCCCGGCCTCCCAGGGCCCTGTCCCCCTTAAACCTTTACTGTCAGGCGGCGAGGGGGAAAGGGGGGGGCTCACTCCAATGGCGGCGGCAACTCAAAATGGCCGCCGCCACCTCCCCCTCCTCCCTGGCTCCATGCTGTGCAACGCGGGTGCCAATTGGCCACCGCATTGGGAGCAACGGGCGCGGGCCCGAGACTCGGCCAATCAGAAAGTGCCTTTCAAAAGCTGGTCGATGAAAGAGCGCAGGAGCTGCCGGGGAGGAAGCGTTGGCCTACGTCGATTCAGCGGCCCCAGTGGAGGGCGGGAAGAGGCGGGAGGCGGTGCGCACGGTGATTGGGTAACGACCCTGCACTCGCTCCCGTAGGGTCGAATGAGGTAAAGGGAGTAAGGATTTAGGCCAATCAGCGATGAGATCTCAGAATGAACGCACCTCACAGCCTTTCCTGCACAGCCCCAGCATTAAACTGTTGTCTCTGTAACACATATCCTGATTGGTCTAAATCTCCCGCCCCTAGAGGAGTCCAAGCGGGTAAACTCACTAGAACCAATGAAGTGGAGGGTCAACAGACACCCCCCTCTTTCACTATTGCCTTTAAGAAACCGGAAAGAGATGAGTTCACGAGGAACCCGCCCCTTGCCGTTAGGGCGGTTTCAAAACAATCTGTCCACCAATCGCAATTATTGTCTTATCTCACCAAAGCTCGTACAGTTGGGTCGCTTTAGGAAAAACTAACCAGATTGGCTATTCTTCAGCGGATAGCCTCACAAATTTCACTGTGGAGGGAGGTACTTGAGCTAGTGATTAAGTAAATAAGTTATTCTTTTTTTTTTTTAAATGCTTTTATTGATTTCAGAGAGGAAGGGAGAGGAAGAAACATCAACGATGAAAGAGAATCATTGATCGGCCGCTTCCTGCACGATCCACACGGGCTCGAGGGGGCAACACGGGCATGTGCCCTGAGCGGGAACCCAACCATGAGTTCCTGGTTCATAGGTAGATGCTCACCCACTGAGTCACTCCGGCTGGGCTAGATAAGTTATTCTTGATCTGGAAATACTAGTTGACTTCAGTGAGTCCTGAAGGTTTGATAATAGAGGCTAGACTAAGAGCGTGAGAAAAGTTGTAAAGGAAATCGCACCCTCTCCCCTTGAAAGTAAATCTCAGGGCGCCTCCTGCCACGATTATAGCTTCGCTGCCATCTTCCTCTATGATTGGTATTCCGATGGGTGCTCTGCCTGCGACCATAGAGCCTCCCTCCGCCGCCCCCTCCCTCCGAAAAGCCTCCAGAAGTTCTCGGGTCTCTACCCCAAATCCTTTAAATTGCTGTTCAGTATATCTGGCTGTTTGGCGTCTGTACTGACAAGCTCAAACACACAGGTCGGTGGTAGCTAAGCCTGTATGTTTGAGCTAAATATGAGCGCTAGTTTCACAGTATCTAACCCTGCACCACCTGTCGCCTGGAACTGAACGGACACAAAACTTCTGTAAGATATACAACTGAGATACCCATGTAAACGCCGGCTGCCCACTGAGCCTTACCTTAAACCCACAAAAGCCACACAAAACCTCTATGTAGACAAAGGCACACACAGCAAAGATAAACATGTGACGTTGAGATCAGATCACATGTATCAATTCAAGGGACAATACACCAAACTGCAGTGTAGATATGCCCACTAAGATCTGCACCGGCAGGAGGCGCCAAATGATAAAGGCACGGGGTATATTACAACACAAGTTTACACTACAGCAACCTAGACACACAGCACCCACTCAGAAGCCGGACAGACACTCACGTGGGCCCGGTGGTTCCAATCCAGACACCCCGCCCCTGGCCAATGTAACATCTGACTTCCTCTCTCCTCCCAGCTTCCCACAGATTTATCCTAAAAAAAGTTTGCGGCCCAGATTGAACTGTTGTCACTGTCCAGGAGCTGCCACCGGGGGGCGTCCGGGCGCTGCCAAGGGCTCCTCCATTTGCGGTGGGACACACTCAGGAACTTGTGTCCGCCCTGCATGCAAAACAGTGTGGGCTTGTCTCGGCGGGAGTTCCTTTGTGGGCTGGAGATTATTGGCGATATCCTGTGCCTGTGTTGCTATGTGAATCTGAATGTTTGGGTCTGTGAGTACCTGTTGTACTCTATGTCTCTGTGTAGCTGTACTCTGTGTTACTTTAGTTTCTTCCTAATGTTGGTGAGTATCTGCCTGTGCATCATGTTTGTTTGTGTCTATAATTTTGTCTCTGTTGCTCTATGTGTCTGAATTTCAGTATCTCTGTGTTTGTGACCAGGTGTATGCCCATTAATGGGTGCCTCTATGTGACCCTGTATTTATGTGCCTATTCCTCAGTAGGGGTTTTGAAGAGTCTGCTTTTCTTTGTGTGACTTTTTGTCTGTGTGCATGTTCATTTCTACCTTCTTTAAAAGGGGAGAACTCCTGGATCCCATCAAACCCTTCTTTTTATGACGGGGAAACTGAGTTCCAGGGAGATCACATGATTGTAGACAGAGACAAGAGATAGAAGTGTGGTTACAAAGTTTTATGTGATATAAGCCCCTTTGGAAGTGTCAGAGTCCACACTCTGTACAGGGGGATATGAGGGACTGGCTCAGGGTGCGGGCAGCATGGCCCAAAAGGAGGAAGATTGTCCCCTGGTGAAAGGAGGCATCCTTAATGCATTGCACAGGCTTGAGGGGGGGGGGGTAAACCCCACATGAGGGGAGGAGGAAGCAGAGGTGGCTCGGGAGGGTCACATAGAATACTATAAAGTTAGAACCTTGGAACCTTGGAGTTCAAGACCTGTAGACCTTTAAAACCTTACATTTGAATTTTAGAACTGCAGTGCCTAGAATCTTAAGATTTAGAATCATGGATTCTTGGACCCTTAACTAAAATCCTAGAAAGGCAGAATGCAACATAGAGCCTAAAGGTGTCCAACATTAGAAATTATTAGAACGTTGGTATCTAGTTAATCACAACTAACTGTAGAGTCTTATACCTTTGATGCTAAGGACCCAGAATCTTGGACCAATAGAATCTAGAGTGCCTTGAATACAGAACTTAATATTAAAATCTTAGATTTTAATAATCTAGGACCTTGAAACATATGATCCTGAATCTTAGACACAGAGAATCTAGGTTCTTAGACTAAGTCTTAGAACATCACATCTGAGAACATTAGACTTTAGAACCTCCATTTGTAGATTCTTAGAACTTTTGAATTGCAGAATTTAGAATCTTAGATCTTTAGGATCCAGAATCTCATAACAAGAGCTTCAAGGATCATAAAGCCTTAGAAACTCTAATTGACCATCATTAGAATCTTTTTTTTAAATTTTTAAAAAAATTTAATTTCAGAGAGGAAGGGAGAGGGAGAGATAGAAACATCAATGATAAGTGAATCATTAATCGGCTGCCTCCTGCATGCCCCACACTGGGGATTGAGCCTGCAACCCCGGCATGTGCCCTTGACCGGAATTGAACCTGGGACCGACCCTTCAGTCCGCAGGCCGATGCTCTATCCACTGACCCAAACCAGCTAGGGCATCATCATTAGAATCTTAGAACTTGAAAGGATAAAATCTTGAAGCCCTTATGCTCTAGACGCAGCGGTTCTCAACCTGCGGATCGTGAACAATGACAATACATCCTGCATATCAGATATTTACATTATGAGTCATAAAAGTAGCAAAATGACAGTTATGAAGTAGCAACGAAAATAGTTTTATGGTTGGGGGTCACCACAACATGAGGAACTATATTAAAGGGTTGCGGCATTAGGAAGATTGAGAACCACTGCTAGAGTCTAGAGTTAGCCAAGGGATTTATACTCTTAAGAGGCTTAGAACATCAAATTTTAGAACATTAAGCCTTAAAACCTCTATGTCTAGAATTATAGAATTCTAGAACCTAGAGTCTTATACCTTAAGGAAAATGAAATCTAGCATCATTGAGTCTTAGTTCTATGCCTAGAATCAGAACTTTAGAAGCCCAAAACTTACAGATTTTATCAAGAATTTTAAAAACAGAAAAATCTAGGGCCGTAGGATCTCAGAACTTTCAAATATAGACTTTAGAGCTTTCATGTCTAGAACCTTAGCACTTTAAAATTAGATAATTTGGAATTTCAGGTCCTTAGAACCTAAGACTCATAACTTCTTTCAAACCTAAGGCTCTTTAAACCTTAGAATCCAAAATCTTGGAATGTTAGACTTAGGAGGATGCTTAGGGATTGCAGTCCAACCCCTTCCTTTTACACACGGGACACTAAGATGTAGAAAGCGAGAGGATTTGTGTGAGATGGAAGTGGAATTGGTCGGAAGAGAGAGCTGCATTTGGGGTTAAGGTCTGGAATGGGAACGTAGGTGGCAGTGCCTAGCTTGGGTCCTGAGAGGAAGTCCCAGGCAGAGGGTTGTCTCAGGCTCCATCCTCCTGCCCGGGTGGTGCTGGGGAGCCCCTGTCAGCAGGTAGGGTGGGGCCAGGGGCTGTAGAAGGGCAGAGGACATAGCGCCCAGCAGGATGGACCTCAGCTGCGGTGAGACAGCTGCAGGAATCCTTAGGATCAGGCTGGGTTGGGGGGTCAGCTCCTCCAGCAGCTCCAAGTGGTTCAGCATGACTCCCACCCTCATCCATGTTGACATAGAGGATTTCATCAGGCTCCTGGGCAGGTGGCAGGGTCTTTAGTGTGTTCTCCAGATCTTCCCGTAGCTGTGAAAAACTTGGCCGGTCCTGGGGGTTTAGCTCCCAGCACTGGGACATCAGGGCATACCTAGGACAGCAGAGTGAGGGGTGAGAGGCTGAGCAGGGACTTAGAAGGGGAACATTCTGAGAGTTAGGGGGAAATTGAGGACATTCAGGGGACCAAGGACATTTCATGGGGCTGGAGGGAACTATTACAGTTGGGGGCATCTATGGGGACTGAAGACTTCTCAAGAGTTTCTGAAGGATCTCTGGGACACTTGGGAGCTGGAAAGGGTATTGGAAAACCCCTCTACGTATGGGATGGTATTCTAGTGATAGCTTGCTACAGCAGAGCTTTCCAGTGTGGCTCCCCAGAACAGACTGGCATCAAAGACTTGCAAGATGTGTTGATTTAAAATATGTGTTCAAATTCTTTGACATTCTTTTTTTCCAAAAGGTAGAACCTAATTTCCCTCCCCTTCAATGTGGACTGGATTTCTTGACTTGATTCTGACTTACAGCCGTGATGTTGTGTGTGACTTCTGAGACTAGCCTGTAAAAGGCACTGTGGTTTCCTCCTTGCTCTTTCCCATAGGATGCTCATCTGGGTGAGGCCAGCCACCATGTTGTGAGGAAGCTCAAGCAGCACTATGGCAGGGTCTTCATAGGAAAGAACTAAGGCCTCCTGCCATAGCCATATGATTGAGCTGCCTTGAAAACAATCTTCAGGTCCCAATCATCAGATGGCTGCAACCTCATCTTGACAGCAACCTCATTAGAAACCCTGACTCAGAATCACCCTGAATCTTGGCTGTAGCGTCATTAGAAATCTTAATTCAGGATCACCCTGCCAAGCTGTTCTCAGACTTTGACCTTCAGAAACTGAAGGTAATAAATGCTTCTTATTTTGAGCTACTGGATTTGGGGGTATGGGTAACTAATACACTAGCTATGCAGCCTTTGGCAAGTGATTTACCATCTCTGGGCCCCAGTTTCTTCTCCTGCAAATAGGAATAATAATACTTCATGTGGCCATTTTAAGGACCAAATGAGTTAATATATGCAAAGTGCTTAAAACAGTGCCTTTGATTAAGTTCTATAGAAACACTAGCTATTATTCTTGCTCCCTTCAGCTTCTGGACACGCAAGGAGGACCTGGGGAGTCTGCAGCCCCAGGCTATCCTCTCCTGGCCCAGCAACATCATGCTGGATAAATGTTCTGCTCTCTGGGTGTCAACAGGTGACGAAGTTTGATAAGCACCGTCCTAAAGAAGCCCGAGAACATCTTAGAGGAGAATTGAGGGTCTGGGGAAGCTCAAAATAACAACCTGAAGGATTTTGCAGAGGGTCCTGGGGATTGAAGAGCATCTGGTGAAAGCGTGGGTGCTTAGGAGTCTGGGATCGATTAGAATTCTTTGAGAGGGGGGGAGTCTCACAGACAGAGCCCCCAGGTAAGATTGTGTAGTTATTCACTGCTCAGGGATAACTGGCTGAGGAGGCTGATCCAGCCTGCACTCCATGCACTAGGCAAAGGAGGAAAGGGCACCTTTTGCTAATTAACACCGCTGTGGAGCAGTGGTGAGGAGGACAGGTGGCCTCCTCAACAGTCTGAGGGATTCTGTACAGGTTTTATAGGGTCCTGGATATGTTTTGGAGTGAAATCTGGGATTAAGTGGAGATGGGGGAGGGGGTCCTAAGGGTCCTCACAGTCCATCCAGACAGTCCACAGGCTGCTTCAGGCGGTTTCCCTGACGCAGGTAGTCGTAAATCTCGCTGTTCTCCACTCCTGGATATGGGGTTTGGCCCCGAGTGGCAATTTCCCACATTGTCACCCCGAAGGACCACTGTGGAGGGCAGAGGGGAGAAAATTAGAGTGTTTCTCCTGCACAAAGACACCCCTGAACACACATTTACGTACACATGTGCACATAGCTATCTTTGTGGGTGCATCACAGCTATTCACAGAACCACTTTGGCACAGGTACACCCTCATAGAGGTAACTTTTGTGCACACAGATATGTTCACCCATGCACACATTTATACACTTAATGGACACAAACTCTCATGTGTCACCCTCCACAGCCTGCCTATATACATGTATACATACTTACCACCACCTCTTATAACCTTAACTGTCTATATGTCCTACGTAGAACTGGCCACCATGCACACATGGACCTGTCCACATCCCTCGCATGTCCACAACACTGCTCACCATAACCCAGACATGAGTAGCCCAAGTGGACAGGTCCCTGTGAGATGGGGACAGTGTGAGATGATGAGGCCACACCCTCCTGTTGTTACCCACTCCTATCAGAGGTGCACATACCACATCACTCTTGCTGGTGTAGACGCGGTCAGCCAGGCTCTCAATGGCAATCCACTTGACTGGCATCTTGGCAATACGTCCCTGGCGGTAGTAGTCCCCATTGTAGATCTTTTTGGAGAGCCCAAAGTCTGCCACACACACGGACATGTTCTCATTCAGCCTGCCAGGATTGGGGAGAGGAACAGTGTCATGACATGAGTTCTCCACCAGGAAGCCTACTCTCACTCTCAGACACATCTCTATCTTCACCCTGGCTGTCCTGCTTGGGATTCGGGCCTGTCTCTCCTCCTTGCCCCAGATTTGGAAGGAACTGTGTTACTTCTTGTTTCCTCCATAAAATGAGGGCGGGACAAAAAGCTACTGAGGGCCTTCCCAGCTCTGGCTTTTTGCCAGATTCTAAAGTCCTTCCTAAGCTCCTCGAGTTTGATTATCTGTTTTGAAAACAAAACAAAACAAAACTGTTTTCTTGATGTATAATATATATGCACAAATCTGAATTTTCACAAACACACCCATGGAATCAGCGCACAGATTAAAGAAACAGAATATTATGGGACACCCATACAAGGAATATTATACAGAAAACAACAAAAAAAAGAACAAACCACTGAAACACACACACACACACACACACACACACACACACACACACGGACCAATCTCAAAAACATCATGCTGAGTGAAAGAAGCCAGACACCAAGGAGTACAAACTGCATGGTCTCATTTGTGTGACATATAAGGATAAGGGACAGCAGAGCAGTGAGGGGAGGAGGACTTCAAGATGGTGACTGTAGTACTGGCTGTGGCTGTGGTGATGACCTAGCCCTGGGGCAACAGAGTTGAAGGTGGTGGTGTTTGCTCTCCCGAGGGGCCATCAGGAGCTCAGTGGGGACCAAACCTAGGCAGTTGGCAGTGGTGCCAGCACCGTTCGGCTTCTGGGACAGCTGCGGTGGCAGTGGCGTTCAGGTTCTAAATGGTTTCTAAGTTGAGTGCAGATTTTCATGGGACTTTCAGTTGCTTTGATGATGTCCCATTTAAGATCGGAGACAAATTCAAAACACCAGCTAAAGTTGGTCTACCAATTGGCTTCTCCTTGCCTGATTGCAGGTTGTCAGAGAAGTACAGCATGACTTCTCCTTGGAAAATGAAGCCATTGAGTGGGCTGAAGATATTAAGAAAATCCAAGAAGCCCAGCGGGAAGCAGAGGGTAAGGTTGAGGAAGCAGAAGCTAAAGTGAATTCTAAGAGTGGTTCCGAAGGAGATATCAAAATGAGCCTCCCCAAGATTCACAGCACAGCCATGGTGCCACTTCTTATTAACCCCATCCTTGCCACCTTCAGCACAGCAGCATCCTCATCCCTACTTGGGTCAGCAGCAGTGCCACGAAACAGAAAGTTCTCAGCTCACCCCACACAAAGGCAGATTTCAATCCTCTTGACTTTGAGTATGAAGAAGGCCCATTTGATAATCTCAAGTTAAAAATTATTGATGAGAAGGAAGAGCTGAGAAACATTCTGGTAGGAACCACTGGCTGTTATTGGACAGTAACTTGCCTAGAGGAGGCTCTGGGTCTGTATTACAGGCATCCCTGGAGCAGGCAACACTAGATTTCAAGCTTCTTCATAAACCCAATGGCTTTATGACCTTACCACAGTTGGGCAACTGTGAAAAGATGTTGCTGTCTTCCAAAGTGTCCCTCCCCCCCATTCCTGCAATAAGCAATATCAAATCCCTGTCCTTCCCCAAACTTAACTCTGATGACAGCAATCAAAAGACAGCCAAACTAGCAAGCACTTTCCTAACACATTCTGCCTCCGAAATGGCACGTTCTAGAATTCCCTAAAACCTTCCACCCAAAGCAGTGCCAGTGAGCTCAATGGGCCTCAAAACCTTGGGCTTTCAGCTTTGAACTTAGACAGTGGCACAGAGGTACCAAACCTGACCCTTTCCGATATGATTTCCCAGATGCCTTCCCTCTCTGTCTTGTCTGTGTGTACAGAAGAATCGTCACCTCCAAATATAAGTCCCATGGTCACACCTCCTAATCTCTCAATGTCACAAGTGCCCAACACTCCCAGCTGTCCCCAGTCTTATTCTGACCTGCAGACGCTGTCCCCTGTGAGCAGTAGTGCATGGAGACAGTGGTCAACCTGGGCTACTCATATGAGTATGTCCTGAGAGCCATGAAGAGGAGGAAAGGAGAGAAATCTGAGCAGATTCTTGACTATCTTTGTATACAGACAGCTCTGTGGGAAGGGCTTCGACCCTCTTTTAGTGGAAGAGGCTCTGGAAATACATCAGTATTCAGAGGACAATATGATGGAGTTCCTTCAATTAATTAGCAAATTCAAGGAAATGGTCTTTGAACTGAAAGACATTAAGGAAGTTATGCTATTACACGACAATGACCAGGGTAATACTTTGGAAGACTGCATGGCTCAGGCTGAAGCCAGCTGAGACGAGGCCCTGCTTAAGCCCTTCACCTGTGGGAAAGGAGAAGATTTTCCAGATTTTCTTTTGGGGATGGAGGGTCAGTCTCTATGAGTCTAGGGCCCTGAGCTGGGGAGAAGGTGGGGAAGGTTTGGGAATATGAATGCCCTTAAAACTGTCCTGGTTCCTTCTATATTAATGTATTTGTATTTTGAGAAGTATCTTTCCCACCTTGGCTCTCCAGAGAGGCCCTGGGTTCAATTCCAGTCAAGGGCACTTGCCTGGGTGTGGGCTCAATTCCCAGTAGGGGGTGTGCAGGAGGCAGCTGATCAATGATTCTCTCTCATTGTTGATGTTTCTATCTCCCTCTCTCTTACTCTCTGAAATCAATAAAAATATATTTAAAATAAAAATGAAAAAGTTGATATTGAGAAACAATAAATTAAAAATAAAAATAAAAATAAATAAATAAGAGAGACTATAGGGGCATAACAATCAAATGCAATGTGGGAACCTTGAATAGGTCCTGTTTTAGAGAGAAAAATAGCCCTAAAGATATTTCGGAAGACAATTGGAAGAATTTGAATATGGATTGGATATTAGATTATGTACACAATTATTGATAATCTTCTTAGATGTGATAACAGAATTTACTGTTTTTACTTAGACATAATTCCTTATTCTTAGAAAATACCTACTGAAGATTTAGGGTGAAGGGTCACCATCTTGGCAACTTACTTTCAAATGGTTGAGGGGAGAGAGGAAAAAGAGAATAGAGGAAAATGGCAAAATCTCAACAAGGAGGGTATATGGTTGTTCATTATACAAGTCTTTCAACTTTTCTGTAGGATTGAAATTTTTTCAAAATAAAAAGTGTTGGGGGGAATAAAATATTTTCTATATTTCTGAGAGTTGTGAACATTTACACATTTTATAACAGATACTCTGATTCTTCAGCTCCAATTTCTATGAGTCCAACATTGTAATGAGACTAATATTCTAAGCCTGTATTTACACACACACACACACACACACACACACACACACACATCCATTAATGGGGGGAGGGGTCTAGTCTCCTTATCCAATTTGGCCCCTCCCCAAGGGCAGCCCCAGACAAGACACTCAGCATAGAGAGGGACAGAAATGAGGCTTAAATGTCACCCTCATCGGTCACCTCTGCCCCTTTGCTCACTCATGCTGCCCACTGAGCCCACCCTCTTGCCTCTTCTCTCTCCACATTCAAATGCTCCTTTAAGATTTCAGTTCATGGCCCATCACCTCTAGGAAGCCTTCCCCAATCCTCTTGCTGACCTCTCTATCCCAGTCCTGAATTCTGACCTGTGCAAAGGGTGTGTGTGTGTGTGTGTGTGTGTGTGTGTGTGTGTGTGTGTGTGTCTAGCCCCTTCTTTCATCCTGAGAAGGAGGAAAGGAGCTCCCTATAGGGTTTAGGGTGTCCCTGGAAGACTCAACACTCACATGCAGTTCCTGGCGGCCAGGTCCCGATGTATGAATCTCTTGGTACTCAAATACTCCATGCCACTGGCAATGTCTGCCATAAACTTCACCAGCATCTGAGTGGGCAGGAACTAGGGGACCAGGGCAGGAGAGAGGTCAGTTGAGTTCCTGAGACCCATCCCTCCTTCCTTCCTGTGTGTGCCCAGCTCTGCCCTGCAATGGTTTTCCATGGCTACAAGAATTAAATCTAACCCTTTCTAACAAGGCCCTATATAATCCCATTCTGCCTTCCTCTGTGACTTAATCTTCTACTGTTCTTGCCCTTGACATACACTCCTTCCAGGGGCCTCCTTTCTAGTCTTCAAACAAGCCATGCTTGTTCCCACCTCAAGCCTTTGCCCATGTTCCCTTCAGGATTGCTTCCTCCCAGATCTTTCCACCTCCCAGCGGCTGGCTCCGCTCCTTAGTGAGACCTCCTTGTCTATCCAAACTAATTGCCTGGCCTCCTCTCATTCCTCTTACTCTATAATTCCTTCCTAGTACTCAAATCATCTTGCCTATTTATTTGTTAACTTGTTTATTGCTGTCCCCCCACTGGCAGAAAGTTCCATGAGAGCCAGTTCTTGGTCACCATGGTCTTCCCAGTGTCTGAGTAGCACCAGGTACCTGGTAGGCGCTCAATTAATACTTGTAGATTATTAAAACTTGTAGATGATTACATGCCCTCACCACTGGCTGGTCCCCGAGTCGAGAATAGAGAAGGAAGCTGTGTAGATCTCCATGTTTCATGAAAGGTAAGATGACCACAGGTGCAGGGAAGCCATCTAGTTCGGAACCCTGGAAACAGACGCCTGAGTCCCCCAGGCAACCCTGTCACTCCAGCTGGACAGAAAGGGAAGCCACCCCCTCTCCCAGCTCAGTCTGTCCCTCTCCCTCAAATCTAGCCTCCAAATTGTTTTAGGGGTGGCAAGGACCAAGCTTCAGAGAAGACATTTCCAACACTGTTCCCAAGGATGTTTCCCCAGTCCTCCTGGGGACCTCAGCTATTTCTGGGAAAGGTCACAGGTCACATTCCAAGCTGAGGGAGAGAAGGAGGGGGCAGTTTGCTGACTCTGAGGGAGGGGGAAACATGGGAGCTTGGAGCTTTGATCTTCCCAGTGCCAGAGGGATCTTCCCTTTAGTGTTGCTTCCACAAAGCCTATAGGCCCCCTAAACCTGCTGTCCCTCACCGATGAGCCTCATGACATTTGGGTGGTCAAATTCTTTCATGCAGACAGCTTCACTCAGGAAATCCTCCAGCTCCGACCTTGTGCAGATGGCAACTTGGGGGAGAGAGGAAGGAGGGTAAGAAGGAGGGGATGAGAGGGGAAGCAGGGAAGGGAGTATTTCCCCTCTTCCTCCTCTCCTTCATTATCATCATCATCTTCTTCTTCATTAAACATGACTGTTAAGTGCCAGGTGCTATACTCAGAATTTTACATGTATTAACTCATTTAATCCTCTGAGGTGTTCCTATTATTTTCTCCATTTTAAAGGAGGGAAACCAAGGCACAGAATGGTTAAGGAACCTGCCTGAGGGCATACACAGCTTGCAGAAGGAATAGGCAGAATTCAAAGTCAGGCTCTGGGTCCAAGTGCACACACCACAGTAGGCTATGTCCCAACACATTTCCAATAGCAGTGGGGGTGGAGGGTGGGGTCTGTGTGATTTTTCCTGTTTTACAGCTCAGGAAAGTGGCTCACAGAGGCAAAGTGACTTGCCCAAGGCCACACAGATGGGGTTGAAACGCAGGTCAAGAACATAGGAGATGTTCAAAAACGACTGAGTGAGTGACTAAGTGATGACTGCATAACCCAAACTTTTGGCCCCAGTGATTCAGAAAGGATTGTTCCTCCCTCACCTCCAGCCTGACCCTCTATGCTTTTTCCCTGTATGGAAATGATTTCCTGCTGTGGACTTCCTGTGCTGTGTGGCCCTGGACTGGCTCGCACCTTCTCTGATGGTGTAAATAGTATAGTCACAGTCCACATCAACTGCATGTATTATGTTCCACACCTAACATTAAGTGCTTTCTCTCACAACCTCCTAGGACAATGGTCGGCAAACTGCGGCCCCTTGCGTGTGGTTCTTCCACAAAATATCACTTGCAGGCGCGCACGTACAGTGCGATTGAAACTTCGCGGCCACACTCAAGGGGCCAAAGAGCCGCATGTGGCTCGCGAGCCGCAGTTTGCCGACCACTGTCCTAGGAGGTAGGGCTATTATGATCCTTTTTTCCACATGAAGAATGGGAGGCTCAGAGAGGGATAGTCACTTGCCTGAGATAACACTGCTGGTAAATGATGAAGCCAGGCGTACCTCATTTCAGATCTTTCTTGCTCTGCTATGTATCACAGAGGGCTGGCCCTTGAAAACTACATTTCCCAGGCTCCCTTTCTTACTGGTTTGTTGTTGGACTTTGCCAATGGGAAGCACTAATGGGAGACTGGCAGGTGGGCAGGAAGGAGGAGGGGAGAAGCCAGGGTATTTCACCCGGTCTTGTAAGGCTTCCAGTATTTCCTTGGTGGTGGCTGTGTCTCCTTTGTGTTTCAAGCTCCCACGAGGTTTCTGCTAACTCTGTGATTCCCAAACCCTGACAGGCGTCCCTGGCCATGGGCTCTGGTAATCCTGCTCATTCCTCCCTCTGCCCTTCAGGCCTAGAGGTGGGAATGACTACTGCTGCTGCTGATCTCCAGGTTGCATCACAGCTCCCAGGTGTTCCTTCAGTCCTTCCTACACATTTGTAGTAATTTCACCATATTAAATTTCTCCCGTTGAAGTACCTAGCATGGACTTCATTTCCTGCCTGGAAACACTGAGGTTCTGTGGTAAAGCCAATTTGCTGTTAACTCTTCTGCTCTTCTGCCTCCTTTGGGGCATTGGGAAGGATAGGCTAGGGGATGGGGGTCCCAGATGTGTGCACAGACTCACTCTTCATTGTCTTCACAGCCACCTTGAGGATGGAGTCATCCTGGTTGAGCTGGCCCTCCATCACAGCTCCAAACTCTCCTGTAGGGGACCAGAGGGAGACACTGACCTCAGGGGGGCTCATAGGGATTGCATTTTCATGTGGTTGGGGGGACGTGGGGAAGTGAAGGACTCCTTAGTTCGGGGGGCAGGGGGACTCACCTTCTCCCAGGGTCTTCCCCAGGGCCACCTTATGCCGGTCCACCATCACATCCCGCAGCTTCTCCTTCAGCTCTTCGCTTATTCCCAGGCTGTTCACTGCATGGGGAGTGGGGATGACAGAGCCATAGAGCTGGGTTGACATTTACATGCTCAGAGATACTTCTGCATTTATTCAAAAATAACTACTGTCCTGAGCACCCTCCACTCCCACCCTAGCTCCTCCTCTAGACCCCTTGAATATTCCCCAAGAGGGGCACCTAAAAGGTTGGAGCCTGTCACATAATCTCACATCACTGGGCACATTGATTGGTTAGTGTTCTGCCATACCAGTTGTTCATAATATTTATTAAAGTTTTATTGAGGTATATAATTGGTAGAAATCATAAGTGACCAGCTCAATGAATTTTCACAAACCAACCCAGCAGTCTAACTAGCACCCAGGTCAAGAACAGACCATGACCTACCCTCTCAGGGGTGGCCACTTTCCTGACCCTCTTACCATAGATTAGCCTTCTCTGTTTGGGGATGTTATAAACATAGAATCACATATTGTATTCTCTTTTGCGTCTGTCTTCTTTCACTCAACCCAATGTCTATGACACAGTTGTCGTAGTTATAATTGATTCATTTTCATTGCTCTATAGGAAGAGTTCCCAAACTTATTGGCCTCAGGACCCCTTTACATTCTTAAAATTATGGAGTACTGCAAAGAGCTCTCATTTACGTAGGGTATGTAGAGAGTGTCTCCCAAAAATGTATACACACTTTAACTGCTGATAGCTCAATTGATGTTTCTTTCTTTTCAGATTTAATCCATTGGAATGAATAATTATTCAAAGTGTGTATAGCTCTAGCTGGTTTGGCTCAATGACTAGAGCGTCAGCCTGTAGACTGAAGGGTCCTAGGTTCCATTTCGGTCAAGAGCATGTACCTCGGTTACAGGCTCCCAGCCTTGGTCGGGGGCATGCAAGAGGCAACCGGTCGATGTGTCTCTCTCACATTAGTGTTTCTCTCTGTCTCTACCTCTCCCTTCCACCCTCTCTAAAAATCAATGGAAAAAAATATCCTTGGGTAAGGATTAAAAAAACCACACACACAAAAAGAAACAACAAAGTGTGTATACATTTTTGAGATATCCTGTCTATTGATATTTACTGTATTCAAAATGAAAGCAAATAGATTTTTAAAAAATAAGAATACATAAGCACACATTCTGTCAACCAACAGAGTGATGACATCAGCACGCATTAGAAAGTTCCTGGAAAACTCCATGGAATCCCTGTGAGAAAGTGAGAGTGCAAAAGGGCAAAACATATCTTGATGTTATTATGAAAATAGTTTTGACCTTATGGACTTCCTGCAAAGATCTCAGTGCCCCCCAGGGACTGGATCATACTTTGAGAATTGGTGCTGCATGTGATTCCATTAGATGAGTGTGACCTGCTCACTTCCTCTTCCTTCTCCTCTTAAATTAATGGCTTTTCCAGCCCCTTCTGGAATCTCCTTGGGGCCTGGAAGCTTTCTCACTGTGTGCTAGGAAGAGACCTAACTCTGCCCCCCCCTTTTTTCCTGGATTTAGGTTTCCCCAATGGAAAGATGAAGAGATTTGACTGGGTGGCCTCTGAGCTCCTCCGGAGCTGGGACCCTCCATAACTCTACAGTCCTCTAACAGAGAGCCTATAGTTTTAAGATTCTATAATTTTCAAGACCCCAAGAGTCTATAGTACTGAGCCTATAATTTTTTAGGCCAAGATCTATTCTACCTCTCTCATATCCTATAATTCTAAGAGGCAGTAAAGAAGATGGACTTCAGAGCCAAACTACCTGGGTTAGAATCCCAGCTCTCCAACTGACAAGCTGTGTGGCCTTGAGCAAGTGTCTTAACCACGCTATGCTACCGTTTCCTCATCTGTGAAGTAAAGGGGGAATAACATGCCTACCTCACTGGATTGCTCTGAGGATTAAATTAAGTGACATGTGTAGAGCATTTAGAACAGTGTCTGTCACATAGGAAATGTTAGGGTTGGCTGTCATTATCAGTATCATAATCATAACATCATTGTCATTAAAATGATCAACACATTGTTCTAATATCTTATGGCTCTGAGGTTTTGTCTTCCAAGATTTATTGTGTCTAAGATTCTATTGTTCTAAGGTTCTTCTGTGTGATTCTACAATTCTGTTGTTCTTAGAGTCTGTGGTCCTAACATCCTAGTATTCCAAGGCCTCCAGAAACGTTTGGTTCACGTATATACAGAAGACTGAATCTCTACACTTATTATCCCCAAACCAGTGCATGAGGCATGGAGTTCACTTACAGGTGGCTTCAGTAGTCCGGCGACTGTAGGACTTGCGAACACGATACCTGACCACCAGCTCGCCCCTCTCCACTGTTGGTTCAAACACCTCTCTGGGGGTAATGGGGAAGAGGTGAGGGTAGAGCCATGTGGAACCCCCTCCTTCCACTAGCAGTGAAAGCAAGCACTGTCCCAATCCCAAATCCTGCCTTTCCTCTCCTCCAGCGTTTGCTGAGCCTATCTTGGACTGCTGCTACCTTCTTCCTTCCATTCATTCCCAGACCCTCGCCCTAATTTCAGTTCTTGGTAATCTCTCCTCCTGCACTAGCCTCTCCATGGTCTCCCTGCTTCCAAGTTCTCCGTTCTAGTCTATGTGAGCCTCCCTATTCACAGAGTTCCAACTCACCCATAGCGGGTCTCCTTCTTCCGCCGATGGATGAGGAACAGGGCCAAGATGAAGACACAGGCAGCGGCCACAACTGCTCCCAGCAGTACATACCACCAGGGCCATGAGAAGGAGGGGGCTGGAGGTTCACTCACTGTCAGGGCATGGGGGACAGGTCATGGCTAAGGCCCTGTGTCCATCTCCCTGAGACCCAAGGGGGTGATGTTGGAGGGAGCAGATGTGGATATATTTGATTAGGCCTATCATAGGTGCATTCACATATATGAGGAAACTGGGCTGGGCTGGGCAAGGCATGCAATGAATGTGATATGAGTGAGTGTTAAAGTAGGAGCATGAGACTTGTAGAGTGGCTGAGGTGACTTAAGAGTGGGAAGGACAGTTGAGGACAGTTGAGGAGTGTGTGATGAGTGTGAAAGGAGTGTGGGATGGGTTATAATAATGGAAGGAGGGCCCTGGTCAGTGTTGCTAAGTGGTTAAAGTATTAGCCTGTGGACCGAAGTGTCACAGGTTCAATTCTTGGTCAAGAGCACATATCTAGGTTACAGGCTTGATACCTGGCCCAGGTCAGGGTGCGTGCGGAAAGCAACCAGTCGATGTGTCTCTCTCACATCAATGTTTCTCTCTCTCTTCCCCCTCCCTCCCTTCTCTCTCTAAAAATCAATGGGGAAAATATCCTCAGGTGAGGAATAACAGCACAACAAAAATAATGCAAGGAGGGCTGATGAATATGAGATGGGTGTGAGTAAATTGCTAGGAGAGGGGTGTGTGATATATGTGATAATTGTGCAAGAAGGGGAACTTGGGTGTGGAAAAACAGGCGAGTAGGGGAGAGAGTGCATGTAGTGTAGGATGGGTATATGAGGCATGTGCAATAAGTATGCAAGAACAGTGAGGCTCCTGGGATAAATGACCAAAGAATACTTTTGAGGATTGTGTGATGACTGTGGAAGGGTTTTCACTAAGCGAGGATGAGAGTGAAGTAAATGTGCAAAGGGGTGTAGTGTGCAAAGGAATGTGTACAGGGTGTGGATGGATGTTGAAGGAATTGGGGGTGTGTGAGTGAGGAGTATTCAAGGAGTTTTAGATTCAAGGAGTGAACAGTGATTTGTAAGAATTAACTTTGGTGTGAGAAGAGTGTGCAATGAGCATGTAAAATGTGTGGAAAGGACAGATGAGCCAGGGATGAATAAAAAGGGTGTGCAAATAGGGTGGGAGTGGGTGAATAAGAAATAGAGAATGGGAATGTGCTAAGTGTGCCAGGAGTTTGTGTGGGTGTGTGCAGAGAATGGGGATGGGTTAGGATTACCTAGCAGTGAGGGAGTAACATGGAAGGAGTATTGGATGAGTTTACAAGGAGAGTTGTAGAGTGTGGGATAGTGTGGACTGAAAGTTTTTCAGTGTTTGCAATGTGGAATGTATGGTGTGTGTGTAAAAAGTGTGCACAGAGTTTGTGAATGAGAGGTGTGAGAAGTATTAGGTTTTGGAGGCATGTGTAAAGTATGAAGAATTATAATGGGATGAACATGAAAAGAGGGTGGGTTGGTGTGGAAAGGGTATGCAAAGAAGTGCAGGAAGATGTGAAAAATATTTAAGGATAGTGGAATGAGTTATAAGAGGTGGAATGGAATGGTGCTAGGAGGATACAAAGGGAGTAGGAGGAATGTTTGAGTATTGTTAAGAAACATTTGAGAAGGATGAATGTGAAGGGGATAACTCATCCACTGTTCCATCCATCCATCCATCCATCCATCCATCCATCCATCCATCCATCCTTCTTTCCTTCCTTCCACCCACCCCATTCATCCACCTATCTATCCATCCATCCATCCACCCATCTACCATTCACTGAGTACCTACAATATGCTGGGCTATTCCAGGCACCTCCATTAAGGACCACATAAAAACAAGAAATAGAGGATTAGAGTGATGAGTCTGAGAAACATGAAAGGGATGTGTAAAGCATTTGAGTGTGGTGATAGGGTCCTCACTGGGAAGGGAGGGAGGTGAGGGGATGCCAAAGCCCTTACCCAGCTGGTGCACTGGCTGTCTTTGCCCTGTGAGGAGAAAGGACAGAGGGAGGACATGCTCAAGGAGGGCAAGACTGGTGTGACGCAGGTGAGGTGTGAGGCTCAGTAAGATTCTGACAGGAACAGAGCCTAGATTGGGGCAATACTGAAAGTTGCAGAGGGCAAGTCAGGAGCATCTTGAGGAGATAAGGTTCTTCTGGGTACTTTGAAGGGAGCTGACATGACTTTGGAGTTACCTGGGCGCCAAGGCTCTAGGGGCACGGGGAGGCTCCAGGGTCCATCCCCAGAGGCGGTGTAGGCTGCCACACACACCGTCAGGTTGGGCACAGTCCTGTCCTCCCGCAGCTCCAGGGTCACCTCTTGCTTTAGTCCTATGTCCATTAGCACCTAGGACATCCAGACTTAGCATCAGGGTAGAACCCCAGGTTCTTAATGCTTAGGCCTCAACTCCCCAACCTTCTGGAAACCTTCTCATCTCCAATACCTTCTTACCTTCTTCTTCCTACCTTTTCATCCCCACTCCTTTTATCACCATCCCCGTGCCCACTAAAATATCAGTTCCACTAGGACAGGACTAGGGCAGGACTTGGTCTCAATCACTGCCATGTCTGCAAGTCCTACAACAGTGCATGGCACACAGTACTTATGCTGAAAACTGAATTCTCATCTTTCACTCTCATCTCTCCATCCCCTTCTAAATCTCACCCTTTTTCCCACCCTACTTCTCCACCCCAGGGATGCTGTTTGCACAGATAATAACTTTGTGCAAATTAGAAAAGGCATCCCTTCCTCAAGATGCTATACAAATATCTGCTGTAACATCGTCATGGTAAAACATGGAGGCTCCTGGGATGAATGACCAAGGAAACATGCCCACTGAAACTCTACTTATAATGATTCATAAATAGCCATTCCCTCCCCTTCCCCTGGACCCCTTTAACCTTCCCACAATGTGCTCTCCTCTGCACTACCCAACCTGTACAACTAACTGTCCATATCTGCCCTGTCATCTTCTCCTCCCCATTTCCCTCCTTCTCAGCTCCTCTACCCAACCCCAGCCAGCAGCACCCACCTCAGGAGTGTCCTGGCCTCGATAGGCCAGCCGGTACCCTAACAGAGTGCCCTGCAGGGGTGCCATTGGCTTCTGCCAACGCACGATGGCTTGGCTCCCATTCCGTATGGCGGTAATGTTCTTAGGGGGGCCCAGAGGCACTGGAGGACAGGGAAGAGGGGAAGCTGGCACCCCTACCTCTTCCTGACTTCTCCCTGACCCCAGGAAGTGAAGACAGGGTGCAAAGAGCATGCGCATGGGCAACTCATGCAGGCCTCCCAGGAGCGGAAGCATAGGGAAGAGGTCCGGGAGAGGTGCCAGTGCTGTGCTGAGGAGTGGGGACCGAACAGGAAGGAGATGGAGGCCACATGGGGTAAATGGGTGAGAGGAGATGCTGAGGGTGGCACTGATGTGAGCAAGGTCCAGGGGGAAAAGGGCAACAACTCCCCCACCAGCCCCTTCTTACCTCCCTCAGGCGTCTCCACGGGAAGCCAGTGGGTCCAGGGTGAGGGGCCCTGGCTACTGGCACATGCCACCCTGATGTGATAAGGACTGTGAGGACGGAGGCTGTCCAGCTGTAGTTGGTGAGGGGGAACGGATACTTGCATGGTGAGGGGCTCCTCCGGGGGATCTGGCTCTCCCAGCCTGATGTCAACCCCATCATCTGACAGCACAGCCTGGGGACAGAAAAGGGGTGTGAGGACGGGATGGCCATGCAATCATATGAGCAGTCAGACAATGCTCGGTGGTGGTCCTTGTGATTACACAACTTTGAAAGGATGTGTGTGTGTGTGATAGCTTCATTCTAGTGTTCCATGGGCACCTGCACTTGCAAAGCGAGGAGACCATCCAGCTGCACAATATGATTCTGTCATCACTTGCTAAAGGTACCTCTGGCAAGACGTTCTCTCACTGAACCTCAGTTTTCTCATCTGTAAAATGGGGTATAATGTCTCCCTACTTCGAAGGGTTGACTGAAATGATGCTCCTAAGCATTTAGAAGAGTGCCCGTATGTATTGAGTGTTTGCCGTTATTAGTATTGTGTGTGTGTGAGGTTGCCTTGACAACAAGTGTCCAATTCCACACACCTTGCACATCGGCATAGGCTGGCACACCCACCTGCCCCCCAGGAATGGCCAGGTCAGGATGGCAGGGGTACAGCTAGGGAATACACCTGTACACCAGAATAAACTGGTTTGAACATCACACCAACAGCTAACATTTCTTGAGTGTTAACTATGTGTCAAGCACCCTGTCAAGTGCATGTTTGGGTGAACTCAGTGACTTCTTACCACCACTCTATGGGGTCAATTTCTTTTTTCATTCCTATATTACAGATGAGGAAGCAGAAGCCCAGAGAGGTTCAGACACTTGCTCAAAGTCACAGGGCTCCCACATGTGGAGATAATACCACCCAGAGGCCTGGGGAGGAGGTGGGCAAAGGGTGGGTAGCAGGATGAGGGGAGGCTGTCCCCTTGCCTGCTCTTTGGCCCACAGTGACAGCCAGGAAGAGGAACCTCTGCTGGGACAAAGGGGACAAGGATGCAGCACTCAGCCTCCCATGCCCACTCCCACTTCTCTTTTCCCTGGGATGGCTGTGACCCTCCCATTCGAACCCTTCAGCCCCAGCCTATGCACAGCAGGAAGTGAGACCTGCAGAGGGAAGAGGACACACTTCTGCTTTCCTGCGGACACTGGATGGGTGTGGGGTGGGGGTACAGCTGACACCTGACCTGGCATCTGAGCTC
This sequence comes from Myotis davidii, assembly GCF_000327345.1. Lineage (NCBI taxonomy): Eukaryota > Metazoa > Chordata > Mammalia > Chiroptera > Vespertilionidae > Myotis > Myotis davidii. The sequence goes on from NW_006296528.1 coordinate 196,557, forward strand.
TCCCAAATTGGCCTGGCCTCTGGGATTGAATCAATTTCATCCTCTTTAGGCATTGGGGAGGACTGGTCATTTCTTCTCCCTGGGCCTCAGTTCCTTACCTTGAAAATGGGAAGATTGCCAAAACCGGTTTGGCTCAGTGGATAGAGCGTCGGCCTGCGGACTGAAAGGTCCCAGGTTCGATCCCGGTCAAGGGCATGTACCTGGGTTGCGGGCACATCCCCAGTGGGAGATGTGCAGGAGGCAGCTGATCGATGTTTCTCTCTCATCGATGTTTCTAACTCTCTATCTCTCTCCCTTCCTCTCTGTAAAAATTCAATAAAATATTTAAAAAAAATAGAAAATGGGAAGATTGACAACCACTACTTTTAAGGTTAAAATGACAAGTGAATCAGGTTGTGTCCAAGGCACATAATTGTAAGAAAGACAGCTGCTGTTTAATCAAGTACTGGCTCGAAAGGGTCTCTAAGGCAGTAAGGAGTATCCTTTGGGTTTGGTGAGACAAGGGTTCGAATCCCACCTCTCCACTTCCTGGCTGTCACCTTGGGCAAGTTTCTTAACTACTCTGAGCTTTAGTTCCTTCATTTGAAAAAAGGTTGTAAACACAGACCACATTTCACAAACACACAAGGGTAACACATAGGCCCAACACATAGTTGGCACTGTAACACAAGGCCCAACACATAGTTGGCACTCATGAAAGTTGGCCATTATTAATTATCATCTCCTATCATGGGCAATGCCCTACCAACTTCCGAATCACAGAGATCTTCAGGCCAGAACTGGATCTTGTATTCACATGTCTGTGTGTTTGTTTTTCTTACACTAGAGGAGGAGCAACTTGGGTGCAAAAGGCTGGTCTGGCCCTTCTCAGCTGTCAGGTAGTCTTCTTCTGACTGGCCCTGAGCCAGGCAATAATGAGGACTGAGTGGTGACTGAGACATCCTGGCTGTGCCCTCCCAGAGCTCAGTCCAGTGGGGAGACAGACTCACGCCCAGACAGTAACAACCCAGAGTGGTCAGGGCTGAGGTGTGAGAAGCAGGGTTGGGGGTAGCCAGTGGTGACCAAGATGGCTGTCTCAGGGTTCCCATTCTGACTACAGTCAATATCACTGATATAAATAAAACCCCACTGAAAACAGCTAATAGTTTATTATACATTTCCATTTGCATTTACTTATTGAATTCCCACAGCAAGCCTTTCCAGTAGTACTACCATTATGCCCATTTTATAGATGAGAGAACTGAGACACAGTCACCTACCTGAGCTCATGCAGCCATCAGCTAGTGGAGCCAGGATTTGAACCCAAGACAGCAGCCTTAACCCGAGGCTCTACTGCCTCTCAACACACAAAAGCTGGGGAGGGCTGGTTATCCAGGGAGATGCTGAGGGCTTGTGGGTGTGGTTGGAGGGGAGCCTGAGGTTAGTAAAGTCTGAGTCTCACCTGCAGGGTGCAGTGGGTGAGGGGATAGATACCACTCAGGCCTGGTGTCCAAACCGCCTCCAGCTTTGTGGGCAGACTGGAAACCAAGTGGAGGTCATGGGGCCGCTGGGGAAGCACTGTGGAGATGAGAGGAAGGAATGACCTGGGAGGCCTTTGCCCAAAGCCCCTCACCCTGCCTTCTACCCCAGCTCTGGCCTTTGACCCCAGTCCCACACCATCTGACACCCAACTTCCCAGATCCCTCTTCTGTTACCTGTGATGATGGCCGTGCGGGATGTGGTGACCCCCTTGGCATTATGGGCTTCACAGGAGAAAGAAGACGTCTTGTTCAGGCCTGGGAAGGCATATGAGGGTGGGGCTCAGTGTCAGAGAGGTGCCCCTACCATGCCCCACCTGACAGGGCCAGTCTAGCCTATAGGGGCACCTGCTTAGAAGGAGACTATGGGAAGGGAACACAGGCCTCCATCCCAAACACTGGGACAGGTCTGGGGGCCTCACCCCTAATGCCCCACCACATAGACACACATATATGCTGACACAGGCACACACATGGATAGACTCACATACATACACAGAAACACATACACACACATAGAGACACGCACACTCTTGTACACACACTTATGCACAGATAGAGATACATATTGTACTCACACATACACATAAGCACACTTAGAAACACATTCACACAGCAAGACACACAGATACAGAGTTATACAAAGGCACACATAGAAACACATACTCATAATTATACACAAGTCACCTACACCAATACCCACAGTTATACCCATGAACACAGAAAGAAACACACTCACATACGGAAACACACATACTCATAGCTGGACACACCGACAGACACACACACTCACCTAGGTGCTGAAACACAGACACACATAGAGGCATATGCATCTAATAAGCACACACCTAAGAAACAGGCTCTCATGGGTGTGTATAAATGTAGAGGTATTTATCTATATACATAAAAGCCTAAGTGACCATCAGGGTAGAACGACCAGTTGCTCTGACATGCACCAAGCAGGCAGGCAGGCGAGAGGTTAAGGGCAAATAGACAGGCAGACCAGTGGTTAGGGGCAACAGGCAGGCAGGCAGGCAGGTGAGCAGTTAGGGGCGAGTGGTCAGGGGCGAGCAGTCCTGGATTGCGAGAGGGATGTCCGACTGCCAGATGTCCGACTGCAGGGATCAGGCCTAAACCGGCAGTCAGACATCCCCTGAGAAGTTCGGATTGCAAGAGGGCTCAGGCTGGGCTGAGGGACCTGCCCCCACCTCCCCCCGTGCCCCCTGGTCCCGTGCATGAATTTTGTGTACTGGGCCTCTAGTTTGTTTATAAGCTCGGTTCCTACCAAGTCCACCCCCCTCACTCACTCACACCTCACTCTCCGGGTGTTTCTGGGAAGCACACATCAAGCACTTTCCCAATTCGGGAACTTTGTCCTCCTGTTCCTTCTTTTTGGAACAGTGTTCCCACTGACATCCAAGTGGCTCACTCCCCACCCCTTCACATTGTTACTCAGATCCCACCTTCTCAGCCCTTCTGTTCCTGACCACCTTGTTTAAAATCAGGACTGCATGGCCTGTGTGGTTCAGGGATTAAACCAGGAGGTCAAGGTTTGGTCCTCAGTGGGGGGCATTTGGGAGGCAGTGGGTTGAATTCCCTCTCATCATTGATGTTTCTGTCTCTGTCCCTCTCCCTTCCTTTCTCTGAAATGAATGGGAACATATTAAAAATTTTAAAAAGAAATAAATTTGGAACCTCCCTCCATATCTAGCCTTTTTTCTGCTTTATTATTTTCCCTTTGGCTATTCTCATCACAATGTCAACTCCACTAGCATGTCAGCAACACGGGCAGGGGTTTCTGTCTGCCTTGTCCCCCTGCTGTATCGCCTATGTCTAAGATGGCCTGGCACCCAGTAGGTGCTCTATAAATGCTTGTCGAATGAGTGAATGAATTTATGTGTATACATTTGTGTACTTATGAGTGTTTCTGGCTGTGTATGCAGAAATGTGAGCACGGGTGCTTCTGAGGGTGAGTTAATGTACGTGTCATGAATAACTGTTTTTGAGTGTCTTGCCTCTCCTCCCCAGTGTGATGATGGTGGGAACACAGGCAGATACACACACACACACACACACACACACACACACACACACACACACGCCCTGGGTGACAGGATGTAAGGAGGACTAAGTCTTAAGTCTGCATGTTTAACTGTCGCTCGTGCCTGTCTGCCCATGCCTGTACCCGTGTGCTAGTGGACCTGTGAGTGTCTATGGATGTTGGGTGCTTGCGTGTGCCTCTTGCGTTTGTTCTGCGCCTGTTCTCACCACCATCTACCGCAGACACAAAGTTTCCTTTTCTTAGTCAGCAGAGGGAGTGGAAAGCCGGCTGGCCGCCCAAAGGGGTGGGCAGGGAAGCTCCTCAGTTCCGCTGTCCAGGCGCTAGTTCCCAGCCAAGGTCAGGTGC
>NW_006296528.1:200758-200973 GCF_000327345.1 Myotis davidii
CTGGCCTTGCGGGGAGAGGCCCAGGATCCCCCTTCCCAGGCTCCGACACCAACACCTTGAGGGAGGGGAGAGCAGGGATGAAGGGACCTGGGACCCCTTGCCTGCCGCAGGCTCTCCCTCACAGCGGGAGCAGGCCCACTCCAGATGTGCTTTCCAGATGCACTGTCCACCTCCTGTCTGCTCCTGCTCCTCCCCCCAACCCTGTGCTTTTTCCG
>NW_006296528.1:200990-221453 GCF_000327345.1 Myotis davidii
AAAGAGAGGGTGGAAGGAGAGAGGGGGCACGCCCTGAGTCAGATCAAGGGACAGATGCACACAAACGGGCTAACATTCTTAACACAGCCCCCCCTCAATGAATCACTCTTAACACACAGGGACCGTTATTGGCACAAAAACAGAGAATGCGGCGCTCAACAAGCTACGCACAAGGCTGATGCTGTGGCAAACACGCAGTGACACAAATACACACTCCGTGACTTCCATTCACACAGGCTGACGCAAATAAAGGAAGAGACCAAACATAAACACAATCAGACGTACACACATGAACTACAAACACCTGGCAAGACCACATACACCTAGGCTGCAGCCGGCAGACACAAAAACCTCCCTGCATGTTGAGAGGCACACACCAAGTTGAGGTTGAAGTGGACAGATAATACATGCCGGAACCCATAGAGGTTAATGTGGACTTGCTCTCACAAAAATACAGCCAAGATTTCAAAACACAGCTGGACTTACTCAGGATGCTTAAGACATTCATCGAGACGCAGACTGATACAACAGCACTCACTTGCATGGACACGAGGGCTGTGGCAGATACACAAGAGGGGAGACATGTGCACACAGGCGGCACAGACACATCTACACACTGGCTGCTAGCACCCCATGTTCATCCACCCAGAGGGCATGGGGCCGGGCTGGTACTCAGGGAGAGCAGACAGAGGCAGAAAGGTGTTGCTACTGTCTGCTGAGAGTCACACGTGCGTACACACACACACACACACACACACACACACACAGGGGTCCATGGGACATAGTCCATACAAATATGCTCACCCTGTGACAAATACACAGACACCACAGATATCCATGGACACAGATATGTATACACACAGACAACCACAGTCAGTGGAAACATACTAAAAAGCACACTAAGTTGTCCATTGACAAAATCTAATTCCATGGAAGCAAAAGCCCACACCATGATACTCACACCCATGGGTGCACACCTGTAAGCTGACATTGTCTTCTCTATATAGAAAGGTATGGGAAATAGCCACAAAACGCCCTGCGATCCCTCACTCTGCCACTTCTCCCCCAACACACATACACATTCCACCCTCACACAGTGCGTCACAGCTACGAGCACACAAACACAAAGGCAGACGCAGGCTGACACTAGTGTACTCACACACACACACACTCACCTCTCCCCCACGCACTGAGACAGCTACAGAAGCTGGCCCTTGCTAACACCCCCGCCTCATCCAAAGAGGTTGATGCTGACAGACACTGAGACACAGATCCAAAGGACATGGATACACACCCAGAACCTCCCCCAATGTCCCCCTCCACTAACACACACACACACACACACACACACAATCGCCCTCACAGTTGCACCAAATACTGATACATGCACAGACCTCTCCCACCTGTGTTCCCCCCCATTTTTCCTTCTTCCTGGGATGGAGTTGGGCAACCGGCCTCCTCTCCCTCCCCCTCTCTGGGGTCCTGCCAAGCTGACTCAGTCCCCAGAGCCACTGGCCTGAGTCAGCCCTCTGGGGGCTGGCATGCTCACCATCTTTCCCTTGCACACTCAGGGTCCCCAGAATGCCGGGAATGTGGGCACCTCCCTCCACCCTGGGAGACCCTCAGTTAGGAGTCCCCTCTCCATCCCAGCAGTTGGAGAGCAGGTTGGGGGTGCTGGAAGCTGATACCCTACAGGGTCCAGCCACCTCCCTCTGACTAATTGAGTCTCCCCCTTCTGTATTCGTCACTATCTTTTCTCAGTGAAGGGGAGCTCCCTGTGTCCATGGTCCCCCAGCAATGCCATGGACCGCTGTGTGACCCCAAGCTTGGTCCTACCCCATCTTGGGTTACCTCTGTGGTCTGTCCCTCTCTGTCTCTGATTCTCTCTCTCTCTCTCTCATTTTCTGTCTCCCACTTTCATCTTCTCTCTTTACTTCACGTTCTGTACCCACCAGTGGGGCCCTTCAGTGACAGGGGTAGACAGGCTGGGGGAGGTGGAGGAGAGGAGGGCACGGTTGATTCTGGTGCCCTGCTTGGGGTCAAGGGCTGACAAAAGGCCATCAGGCCTACACACACTTGGGCTATGGAACAGCTCAGAGGAAACCCAGGACAAAGAATTCTATTCAGAGACAGGCTGGGGTAGCTGGAGGGAGAAAGAGCAGAGAGACAGGACACGGAGAGACAGAGCGATGGAGAACAGAGACAGAAGGAGATGGAGAAAGCGTATGGGGAGAAGTGAGGAGGTAGACAGGGGCAAAGATGCAGAGATAGACTCAGAGGCAGAGACACAGGAACCAAGAGAGACGGACAGAGAAGGACAGAGGGACAGGCAGACACTCATACAGGAGCATGAAGGGCACGCTTCTCCCACTTTCATCCTGCCAGGGCCTCTACAGTGAGCTGGCCACATCCCTGGACTCACCTGGAACATGAAGTATGTGCTGGGGGGTGTGGCCCGCGGCCGCAGCCAGGGGGACAGCATCCTGGAGCCAGAAGAGGTCCACGGGCTCTGGGGGACCCTGGGCCCGGCAGCTCAGGTTGAAGGGGGTGTTGGCAGTAACAGTCCTGTCCTCAGGCTCCTCCAAGAAGTGGGGCAGGCCTGGGTGGGGAGTGATGGCAGAGGCTGGGTCTCTCTGAGCGCCCCAGGTGCCTGACTCACTGCCAGGCTGTTGGAGGCTGCAGGCTCTTTAACCCGTATGTCCCCTCAAGCCTCTACCCCCAGGGCACATCATCCCAATCCCTGTTTCCCCCAACCAATGTCGGACCCCCAGGACATATAAGCCCCTCCTTCTTTTCCAGAATGTCTGACTTCTCATCCCATTTTACCAATGAGGAAGCGGGGGCCCCTGAGGATGGGAAGACGGTTAAGTCATGCCTCTGACACCTTATCTGTTTGAAAAATATCCTACCCCAACCGTGGCTGACCCCAGGATAGCCAACAACACTCCCCCTACCTCAAGATTTCTTCTTCCACAGGATATATAATCCCAATAATTTATGGCCCAAGCTTCCTGATCCCTTCAGATCTCTGACATTCTTAGTATATATGTCCCTGGCAGACATCCTGAATCTTCCAGCACCCTCTGACCCCTGGGGTTCCTGACCTCCCATGACCTCTGAGCCCAGAGCTCACCCTCCAGTCCAATATAGCCAGGCTGGGACACAAAGTTCCTTCCTCCCAGGACCACTGCGCACTGGTACCATCCCACGTCCGAGAGCTGCAAGGACAAGATCCTGACAGGGACAGAGAGGTTTGGGATCAGAGCTGGATACGGGGAGGGACGCATCAGAACTGAAAGATGGGGGTCTGGACTGGAAACACGTGAGCTAAGAGGTGGGTGCTATTATTAACTCCTTTTACAAAAGAGGAAAGTGAAACCCGGGGCTACATCACATGCTCACAGCCACACAGCCGGCCAGTGGCCAAGCTGGGGCTCCAACCCCGGTGGAGCGCCCGGTGGTGACTTTTTCACCCACCATGTGATGGAGGTGGTGGGGGTCAGGGGTCAGGGGGGATGTAGGGATGTGGTTGGTCAGGGAGAGGCTGGTCACCTGAGCTTGCTGACCACTTTCCAGTCGTCCTGCTCATCTTCACCCAGGGGCACCTGGATCTGGGTGCTGTCTGCCAGCTCCAAGGCCTGTCCATCCCGGAGCCAGGTCACCTCAGGGGGCTCCCCATGAACCAGAAGCTCACACTGAAGGGTCCCCGTGAGTTCCCGGGCACCAGTGATGTTCCCTGGGCTCCCCACAAAGGGGTCCTCCTGAGCCTGTGAGCCTGCAGGGAGATGGGGAAAAGCCGGTTTAGGAAACTCCACTTCCCTCCAATTCCTCAGTCCCACCCTCTGGGCCTGCTTATGGCAGCCACGACCTTGCCAGGCCTTTAGGCCCACATAGCTGTAGAGTGACCTCAGCGGGGGCGGGAGGGAGGCGCCTTGAGGGGAGGATGGGAGCCTTCCCAGGGGATTAGGGTCCAGCCTTCATCCTTCAACTTTGGGAAGAAGGCCCGGGATCTGGCAGCCTCCCACGTCCTGGCCTGCCGGGCAGGGCCAGCTCTTGCCCTGCTGCCCTCCCTTAGGGTCTCCAGAGACTTAACAGGTCAGGCTGGTGGACGGTGGGGAAGAAAAGGAGGGAAGGAGAGGGAGAGGGGGAGGGAGAGAGCGAGAAGGAGAGACGGGGAGAGAAGCCAGAGAAAAGTTGAGCAGGGGGAGTCAGAGACAGAAAGGAACAGAGACCCAGAGAGAGACAGAGGGTGAGAGATGAAGAGACACCCTAGGGGAAAAAAGTGGTGGAGAGACACGAGAAAACGGCAGTGACTGATAGAGATTGGGAGAGAGGGAGGGAGGGAGACCCACAGAGATGGTAGAGCTGGAGCCTGAGATGGAGCCTCGGTCCCAGAGATGGAGCAGACAATGGTGGGGCAGGGACCAGGGTGTGGGGGTGACTGTGCTGAGGGTTTTCCCCTAGGGTTTCCAAGCCCTCCCCGTCCTGCTGCTGGACTGAGTACTCCTTTCTGGAAATTTCCTTCCCTGGAAGCCCCCATCTCAGCCTCTCCCCAGGGCCCCCATCCAGTCCAGCCCCCACCCTGCCCTCAGCTTCTACTGGGTGTCTGTCTCAGCCCGTGCATCTCTTCCCGTCTCTACCCTCCTAGTTTCTATTTCTTGTCCCTCTGTTCCTCTCTCAGAGCCCCTCTCTGTCCCCCGGGGCCTCTCTGGGTTTGTCTCTGTGTCTCCCATCTCCCTCTCTGTTGTCCCAAGAAAATTCCCTGAGCCAACTCGGGACCACCCCAACACCTGCCATCTGCCCCTCTCCCACCTCCCCCAGCCCCTCCACAAGTGGTCCTGCCCCTCAGGCCACCATCACTCACCGTTGGGGGCCACGCACGCCCAGCAGCACAGAGCCAGCCACCAGGCCAGCGGGACCCTGCCCATCCTCGGGGCAGCGCGCGAGCTCTGCCAAACTTTCCTCAGAAGTTGCTGGGCACACGGAGGGGGAGGGGGCAGGGCCGGGTTGTCCCCGGCCCTCCCCCCAGCTCCGGGCTCCCCGGCTTTGGCTCTGCCCGCCTGGCACAGGAAGGGCTCCTCACCGGCTCCACTCCACTCCGTGGCCACCTTCCCTGCTCCCTGATCTTCTTCTCCCTCCCAGACCCACCCACCGGGCTAGGAGCCGAGGGGGCCACTGGGATTTCGAGGGGTTAACTTCAGAAAGAAGAGGAGAGGACCAGCCCTGTCTTAAAGGGACCCTGGAGGGAGGCTGAGGAGGGGAAGGCGCCCTGGTGGCTTCACCCCTGAGCCTGGGCCAGAGAGGCAGGGAGGCTGTGTGTTCCTCTGCCCGGCACAGGGCGCTGTCGCCCTGGGCTCTCTGGATGTCCCGTAAACATTCCTTCAGAACTCCACTCCCCGCTCAGCCCGGCGATGCCCCCTCTCCGGCCTCCACCCCCAGCCCAGCCCCAGTCAGGCACTCCTCTCACACTCACAGCTCCTCCCCACTCCTTCCTCCTCCTACCCTTTCCTCCTCCAAGGACACACACACACACACACACACAGTCCAATGTCATCAACACACAGAGGCTGGGACAGGAGGAGACATGCAGGGGCACGCTGCCAGCCCATGGGACATACTCAGAAGACAAGCCAGGTCAGAAACTCCAGTCCTGGAGAAATCTCAGAAACCAGAACCTGAAGAACACCTGCTGGTGGCATCCCCGGGTACCCTCAGGGAGATGTGGAGCCTCCTGCCCAAGGGACCCACCTGAGCACAGAAACAGCACCTGCCCTGGCTGGTGTGGCATCAGCATCATCTTGTACCAAAAGGTGGTGGGTTCCATCCCCGGTCATGGCACGTGGAGGCAGTCAATCAATGTTTCTCTCTGACATTCGTCTCTCTCTCTCTCTCTCTCTCTCTCTCTCTCTCTCTCTCTCTCCTCCTCTCTCTAAAAATCAATAAAATTTTAAAAAAGAATCTATTTTTTAAAAAGGAACAAGACCCCAGGGTGTCCTGTGGGAGCACTTTGGGGCTGGTGCCTGAAGAGTTGGGCTGGAATCCCAGCCCCACCAGGAAGTGGTGATCTTAGAAGTGACTAGCCTCTCTAGGCCACAGCTTGTCCATCTATAAGATGGGAATAAGCAGGCTAGAGGGAGGACATCCTGGTCCAGTGCATGTGCAGTTTTTCTTTGCACATGATGATGACCGCTGACCAGGCGCCCTTGATTTTTGGCATGCCTTCTGTGTGTTTCTCTGTGCACTTGCATTGTGGTCCTTGCAGACCTGGGGCCTGTATGTGGGTTCTGCTGCCTGTCCATTTCTATGCCCCTATGTATTTTGCACATGGAGTTCTCTGTAAGCCTGCATTTCTGGGGGCTGGAGGATGTGGAGGGGTGGGTGGAGTTGGGCAGCCATCTCTCTGCCCTTAACCCTTCTGTGCGTTGTTATCCCTACAGCTCATCACAAAGTCCTGTCCTTTCAGCCTCCTGATGTCTCCCACCTGCCCCTTCTCCCATCTGAATGCACCCCCATCCTTTCTTACCGGCCCCCTGTCCTGGCCTCCTCCCTGGCCTCCTTGCGTCCATTCTTGCTCTCTCCAAACCATCTCCCATTCAGCAACAAGACGGGTGTTTCAGAAATTCACATCTGCCCTGTCCCTCCCCTGCTTGACCTTAGCTCCTTACTGCCCTCAGGGCGAGCTCCCAGCTCCCTAGCCTGGCACTCAGGGCTCTTCACCATCAGCTTCCCTGAGCTGTCTCGTTTGTGTCCTATTTCAGTGATGGCCTTAGCATCCATCCTGCCACCCAAGCCTGACTTTCTGGGTTCTCTTGAATCCCTTACCTGGCACTAAGTTACCTGGTCCCATGGAGGACTCAGCTTCACAAACCTTTCTCCCACCTGGCCCTGCCCTGTTCTCTCCCTGACACCTCTGCTCTGGCCTCCTCCCTGGTCTTCCTGCCACCACTCTTCCAGACACAGCAAGAGGAGTGTGTTTCAATCCCAAATCACCCTTTCCCTCCTTTTCACCAAACCTTTCAAGATAAAGCTCCAGACAGCTTGCTTTAGGTCCCCTCATGTCCACTTGACCCTCCCCTCGGGTCCCCAGACTTTTTTCCCTTGATGGGAAAATGTGTATCTGTCTCCCTCTTTTCCTCTCTCTAAAAATCAATAAATTTTTTTAAAAAAATCTATTTTTAAAAAAGGAACAAGACCCCAGGGGTCTTGTGGGAACACCTGGAGGGTGGTGGTGGTGGTGTGTGCCTGAAGTGTTGGGCTGTAGCCTTTTGTCCCCAACTCCTACACATGCCTCAGCCCCATCTCAACATCCCTGCTCCATTGCATCAGGGTCTGGCCCTTCCCAGTCTAATCTAGGTTCCACTATTCACTCACAATATGCTATTCTTTTCTTTAACAACACTGCATAGGTTGCCATGACATAGTAGTCCTCCATTATCCATGGTTTCCCTTTCCTAGTTTCAGTTACACGCGGTCAACCACGGCCTGAAAATATTAAATGGAAAATTCCAGAAACAAACAATTAATATGTTTTAAATTGCATGCTATTCTGAGTGGATTGATGAAATCTGGTGCGGTCCCTGGGATGTGAATCATCCCTTTGTCTATCGTATCCATGCTATGTATACTCCCCACCCAGTAGACACTTAATAGCTGTGGGTTATCAGATCTGTTAGGGAGAGAGCGAAAGTATTCACATAATTTTTATTACAATACAGTGTTATGATTGCTCTATTTTATTATTACTTACTGTTGTTAATCTCTTACTGTGCCTAATGTATCAATTAAACTTTGTCATAGCTATGTGTGTATAGGAAAAAACATAGTGTGCTGAGGTCCAACCCCAGCAGGTCCAGGGATCCCCAAAGGTGTGGATGGAGTCGGCGAAGAAGGAATGACATGGAGACAGTGTTCAGTTGATCAGCAGCCTTGCCAGGATCTCTAGCCATAATCTCCAGCCAAGTTCTGTGTCCATGTTCTCTTGCTAGGTTCTCCAGTCAGGTTCTCCAGCCAGGTTCTGTAGCCATGTTCCCTTGCTAGGTTCTCCAGCCAGGTTCAGTCACCAGGTTCTAGTCAGGTTCTCTTGCCATGCTCTATCCAGGTTCTGTAGCCGGGTTCTGTCTCTAGGATCTTCAGCCAGGTTCTCTCGCTAGGTTCTGTCTCTAGGTTCTGTTGCCAGTTTCTGTCCAGGATCTTTTGCCATGTTCTGTCTCTAGGTTCTGTCTCTAGGTTCTGTCTAGGTTCTGTGTCTCTAGGTTCTGTATCCTGTTGTCTTGCCACATCTGTATTTATACCAGTTGATTCCAATCCTATCAATCTCTATTCCAAAGGTTAGGGCGTTTCTTATCTCCATTCCAGGGAGTAAAGATTATATAGCTTAAGCATGATTGTTCATAGTTAAAGTAATTAATTACCAGCCTGGCACTAAGTCAAGGGGTTTTATTCCCTCCCTAACTTCAGGGGAAAATCCCTACCTGGGGAAACAACCCTTCTCAGAGAGGTGACCTTGGTTAAAACACATAGTGCCAAGAAGATGAGCAAACATATTAAGAACAGTATGCCATATATGCCAGGTCCCTCGAAACAGCAAGGATGGACCAGCTCCCGGCAATAGTGTATATAGGGATCAGTACTATTGGTGGTTCTAGGCATCTACTGAAGGTCCTGAAACATGTCCCCTGTGGGTAAGGGGGGACTGCTGTATATTTATATATATATTTATTAATGTGACTATGTGTCTCATATCTGTCTCCTCCTACTGGCCTGTGGGCTCTGGGGGAGCAGGGACTAGATCTATTCTGGTGACCACTGCATCTCAGCTACCCTGTAAAAGTCCTGCCATAAAGTGGCCAATTCATTATTGTGGCATTTTGGAGATGCAAATATGTGTAAAGGTCTACCCACCTGTTTGAATATGGTCAGGAGACCTACATATCTAGGGCTCAGTGGACTTGGCTGTGTGCATGACCAACTTGAATCTCTGTTTGTTCACTCAAGAAATGTTAGGGGCAAAGATAGAATATTGGGGACTAGCTATGGCTATGGGAAATATTAATCATGCTCTGTTAACCACGATTGCTTTGTGTTGGTTAAAGTAAGGACATTCTGACCTGGCTGGGAGTTGTAAGCTCCCAGGACCTGGGAGTCAACCTTGGACCTGGGAATCAACTTTGGAACCATTCTCATTCAAGAACTGCCTATTATCATGGAAAGATTAACAACCCTGTTGCCCAAACAATGGAGTCCCACCCCACCCTGCATAGCCTACTTCCCCATGCCTGTAATCCCTACTTCCCCATGTAACCTTTGTCTTACCCTATATAAGCAGCTGGCTTATGGGGGGCTGCAGAGCAGATTTTTGTGGATGACCTGCTGCTCTCCCATACTGCCGGCAGTATTGGAATAAACACTCATATGTGATTCAACCCTGTCTCTGCTTAATTGGCTCAAGTAGTGACAGGCAACACGGACCCATTGATTGTCCAGTTACAGAACTATTTGCTGAGCACTTACCATGTGCTTGCAATTTACTTCCTTTGTTTTTGTATGTATTTCTAATCCTCACCCAGTGGCTATTTTTCCATTGATTTTTAGAGAGAGTGGAATGGAGCGGGGGTGGGGGTAGACATAGAGAGAGAAACATCCATGTAAGAGACATATTAATTGGTTGCCTCCCACACATGCCCCAACTGGGCCAGGGATGGAGCCTGCAACTGAGGTACATGCCCTTGACTGGAATTGAACCCTCAACTCTCCAGTCTGTGGGCCGACACTCTCCCCACTGAGCCAAACCGGCGAGGGCACAATTTACTTTCAAATGCCTTAAAAAATGTGATGGATAAGAGGATAGAAATGTTCCCTGTGCCAGGGGCTGGGGATTCCACAGTGAGCTCATCTCAGGAGGAAGAGAAACAACAACCAGATAAGCACTTATCAGGATGCAACATGGGCAGTGAAAAATAGCAGAGGAGGGTGAGGATTAACAACAACAAAAAGTTATACCAGGATTCTCTTTCTTCTTTTTGGTTAATCCTCTGGAGCAGCGGTCGCCAACTGGTGGTCCGTGAGTTCCGAAAGGTTGGCGACCGCTGCTCTGGAGAATATTTTTTCCATTGGTTTGTAGAGAGAGTGGAAGGGAGTGGGAGAGACAGGGAGAGAAACATCAATGTGAGAGTGACACATCGATTGGTTGCCTCCCACAAATGCCCCGACCAGGGCCGAGGATGGAGCCTGCAACCTAGGTACGTGCCCTTGACCGGAATAGAACCCAGGCACTTCAGTCTATAGGCAGAAACTCTATCCACGGAGCCAAACCAGCCAGGGCTCTATGAGGATTTTTGACTGTGTGTGTGTGGAGGGTGGGGTGGCGGCACACTTAACCCCTGTATTGTTTAAGAGTCAAGTGTATAACACATTTTCTGTATCCATTCATAGAGCAACGTTTAGGTTGCTCTATGTCTTGGCTATTGTGAATAATGCTGCCATGAATGTGGGGGTCCAGATATCTCTTTGAGATACTGATTTCTTTTCCTTGAGGTATATACCCAGAAGTGGGATTCTGGGTCATTTGGTAATTCTATATTTAATTGTTTTGAAGAAATTCTTACTGTTTTTCATAGTGGCTGTACCCATTTAGACCCCCAGCAACAAAGCACCAGGCTTCCCAACTGGTTGGCTCTGAGTAGGGAAGAGACACCTGATTCGATTTAAAAAAATATATATATATGTATTTATTGATTTCACAGAGGAAGGGAGAGGGAACATGTGTTCTGATCAGGAATCGAACCGTGACCTCCTGGTTTATATGTCAACGCTCAATCACTGAGCCATGCCAGCTGGGCTTGATTTGGTTTTAAAGGGTCCCTCTGCCAAGGCCAGTAAGTGAAAGGTCGACAGAAAACTTTCTACCAGAGAGGTCAGGACCTGGACGCACTACAAGGACCATTGCTTAGTGTGATGTGATGCTCCAAGAATGGGTCAGCACCTCCAGTAAGAAGCTCTTGACAGAATGAGCCAGAATCTGACTTAATTCCCAGTTTATAGGGGACTCCTGGGAATGGAAGGATATCTTGAGTAGCACCACAAAAATGCCATCAGCCAAATCTAGGATATGAAAAGTTGTACAGCCTTGGTCAGTGTGGCTCGGTTGGTTGGAGCATCGTCCTGTGCACTAAAAGGTTGTGGGTTCGACTCCTGGTCAGGGCACATACCCAGGTTGTGGGTTCCTTCCTCGGTCAGGACATGTGTGGGAGGCAGCCAACTGATGTTTCATTCTCACATCAATATTTTTTTTTCTCTCCCTCTCTTTTCTTCTTTTTCTAAAATTAAAAAAAATAAATAAAAGGAAAAATTGTAAAGGACACATTTCTTCAAGAAATAAGTGGTGCCTGGCAGGTGTGGCTTACTAATAGTGGTTGAGCGTTGAGCTGTGCATCAGGGGGTTAGGGTTCAATTCCTGGCTAGGGCACATGCCTGGGTTTTAGGCTCAATTTCCAGTCAAGGGCATGCAGGAGCAGCTGATCAATGATTCTCTTTCATCATTGATATTTCTATCTCTCTCTTCCTCTCCCTTCCTCTCTGAAACAAACAAACAAAAAAGTGGCACACAGAATGTTAGAGAATGGTTGAAGGTTTCAAAGATGTAAGATGGTACAAAGGCACTGTATGGTGAGGCTTTGGGTCCTTGTTTGAACAAACCCAGTTATAAATTACGTTTATGAGACTGTCAGGGAAACGTGAACACTGACACCGAAGAGCTGCTAATAGCGAGAGGTGTCAAAATAGGTATTGCGGTGGTAACTTTTTCTTTTTTTGTAGAAAAGCAAGTAAGAATTTATTGATGGCAGCAAAATCATACTTAGGACAGTGAAACGAGGAAGGGCATGGAAGAAGCAACAGGAGAGCCCAGGCTGGGCTGCTTTGGCTGGGAAGTCAGAGAAAAGGGGGCCTTGGAGACAGGGTCAGGGGGTTAGCCCTGGAAGAGGTGCTGCTGCCCATTGCTCCCCTGGGACAAGCCTCACCTCAGTGAGGTCCCTTAGTGGATGGGGATACATGGCTGTGGGGGAAGGAGAGAGGGAAGAGAATGGCAACCAGGGCATGTGTCCTGAGGGAGAGCGCCTGTGGTTGTAACTTTTGAAAAAGCAAATTTTAAAGGGGGTTAGGGGGGAGAGGGGTTATTGTTTTAAAAAGTTAAGCCTCTTTGTTGCAGATGAAATTTTGGATACAGATACATTATAAATGTATATAATGCTACTGAATTGTACACTAATGGTTGATATTGGGATGCATATTTTACCACACACCCAAACTAAAATAATCATAACACGCGTCACCTTTCACACTGAGGCAGTCCAAGGTCCATCCTTCCTTTCAGAAAAAAGTTTGCTAGTATTCCCGATCCCATGCTTCCCTGGGTGTGAATTTTGAGTGCTAAAGAAAGCAAGTCATCGCTTTAATTTAAAAGGAGAAAACCTTAAACATCATTCAGTCCTTTTCACATCACACTGTTGATGTGAGACACGTCCAAACCTGAAAAGAATTTTTATGAGTGTATTTGAGCTAAACTGATGACGATGGCCAGGAATCAAAAATTTCAACGGATTGAGAAAAGCTCCAGAGAATGGCAGTTTTGCAGCTTATTTTACACCTTAGAATCAGAGGAGGAGGTGTAGAGTGGGTTACATGAAATCTATTGGTGGTAGATTTAGGGGAGGGGAGAAAGCAAAGGTGGAGGTAAGGGTGGCGGGTCTAGCAGGGGGAATCTCTGAGATTGGATGAAAAGTAAAACGGATACGTACTTCTTTTACAGGATAGTGAGCAATTACAGCACATAGAGATGGTATGTGGAAGAACAGATAACAACAAGGGCTTCTGTGGTCTCAGCTCTGGTTCCTTGGGTGTGCCCTGCGGGGTCTGGGAAAGATTACTCTAACATTTCAAAGGTATGTTTCCTTAGATGCCAAAAGGCAGGCTCACTTAAGGAAAGGTTGACCTTTGTCAAGGAAGCTACAGGCCCAGGACAGGCTATGGGCCATGACCTGCTTTTAGTTAGGAATTATGGTCACACTGTCCCATGTGGTTACTTTCAGTCTGCGTTGACAAGGCCGTCATGCAGGTCTCCCCTGAGCTCATCAGGTTTAGTATGTGGTCCCTTTTTTTGCCCACAGCACTGACATATTAAAACACAGTAATAGTACATCCCAGAACTTAGCTTGTATTTTGTTTCTATTAAGTCCCAGAATTTTTCACATTTCTTTTTTGAAATGTAGTACATCTCTCAGATGCTACCTCCTCAGTCAGGCTGTGATCAGCTGGAAAATGGCCAAGTTAGGATGTTCTGGGCTACCTCTATAGAACGTAAACTAAAAAGTGAAGTGATAGCATCAGAGGAAAAAAAACCCAAAACACAAAACTTTCGGCCCTGGCTAGGTAGCTCAGTCAGTTAGAGCATTGTCTCAATACACCGAGGTTGCAGGTTTGATGCCAGGTCAGGGCACATACAAGAATTAATCAAGCCCTCGCCGGTTTGGCTCAGTGGATAGAGCATCGGCCTGCGGACTGAAGGGTCCCAGGTTTGATTCCGGTCAAGGGCATGTACCATGGTTGCGGGCACATCTCTAATAGGAGGTGTGCTGGAGGCAGCTGATTGATGTTTCTCTCTCATCAATGTTTCCTACTTTCTATCCCTCTCATTTCCTCTCTGTGAAAAATCAATAAAATATATTTTTAAAAAAAGAATTAATCAATGAATGCATGGATAAGTGGAACAACAAATTGATGTCCTCTCTTGCTTTAAAATCAATAAATTAAAAAAAAAACTTTAATGGTACATGCATTGCTAAAGCATTCAGGGGTCAGATAAACTGTCTCAAGTTACTTTGAAACTCCTAGAAAAATGAACTGGATGGACAGGTGGAAAGACATGTACTAAAGCCAACTGAAGCCAGGGGCACATGGCAGTTCCCCAATAATTCCCTCAGCTTTACTTGAATTTTTTTTTAAATATATTTTATTGATTTTTTACAGAGAGGAAGGGAGAGAGATAGAGAGTTAGAAACATCGATGAGAGAGAACATCGATCAGCTGCCTCCTGCACATATCCTACTGGGGATGTGCCCGCAACCCAGGTACATGCCCTTGACCGGAATCGAACCTGGGACCCTTCAGTCCGCAGGCCGATGCTCTATCCACTGAGCCAAACCGGTTTCGGCATTTACTGGAATTTTGAATCTTGAAAATTGTCATAAAACTTGCAGAAAAGTGGATGAAATAAAAAGCAGGAAGGTGATGGCTGTCAAATGAGATTGGTGATTGTACTAGTCTACTTCTGTGTTTGAAAACTCCCTTACTAATTACCAAATAAAAGGATGCTTCTGGTTTCTTAAAGAAGGCAGGAGGAAAAGGGTTTAAAAGAGGCGGAAGTAGGGTTACGGCTTGTGTTTCGGAATCTGCTTTTAAATTGGGAGAGTTCCCAGGGATTGGATGGGCCATTTTCAGGCTTTCCCTGGCTGAGGCCCACCCTGTCCAGGGTCCAGGCCAGCTGTTCGGAGGTTACCTTCTCCCCACCCCCCCTTGGCCTCCTGGGAAGTAAGCCCAGGACAGGCCCCTCCTCCCCACATCTGGTACTGATGTCAACAGCCAGGGTGGGCGGGGGCCATGTTTTTCAGGTCCCGCCCAGCCTCCAGGGAGGGGTGGACGCCCCCATCCCCACCCCTTGCTCACAATGTCAGACACTGTCACACACACACCAGGCTCTGCCACGGGGCTGGACCACAGGCCAGAAACAAACTTTTATTACAAAACAGGGTCCTTCGAGTCACAAGGCCAGCAGATCTGGTCTCTTCCCTGACACCGGGAGTTGGAATCTGGCCCCTACTTGTTCCTCTAGCGCAGTGTTCTCAACCTGTGGATCGCGACCCCTTTGGGGGTCGAAAGACCCTTTCACAGGGGTCGTCTAAGACCATCAGAAAACACATATATAATTACATACTGTTTTTGTGATTAATCACTATGCTTTAATTATGTTCAATTTGTAACAATGAAATTGGTGGTCACCACAACATGAGGAACTGTATTAAAGGGTCGCGGCATTAGGAAGGTTGAGAACCACTGCTCTGGCCCTTTCCCCCGTTTCTACGTGGGACTTTGAGGAGGGATGGTGGGTCAGTGTGTGTTGAGGAGGCAGGAGAGGCTTTCAGCATGGTTATATAACCTGGTCTGAGGGTCCCATGTGTCCTAGTTTACTTGGTTCCCAGCTCTGTGTGCATAACTGCACAATGAAGGTATAATCTGTAGTTGGGAGAATTTAGGGATCAGGGTGCTTGGAAAGGGTCCTTGAAGGCTGAAGGTGGGAAGGCCAGGGTGTGACTGTCTCAGTAGGAAGATGTCTGGGAGTCAGGATGAGGCCAGGTGTGAGCTGGCTGTGTGGTTCAGTGGTTGGGAGAGTGTGGCTTATGAGTCACATGCCTGGGTAATGGTGTGGTCCCGCGAGGGCTGAGGGTAGTCTCTGCGAGGAGAAATGGCCCAGGAAGGTGCCTGTTCCCTGCCCCAGGCTCCTGGAGACGGTGGTGCTGTTAAGTGTGATGAGTGAAGAGGGCATGTAGGCCGAGAATACGGTGGAACTCCCACACATGGGTTGTGAGTCCAGGGGACTTACCCTGTATGCAAGTTGGTGGGTTATCTGGGCATGTGGTTATGATTCCAGAAAGACTAAATTTAGGTCTATAGAAAGCTTGTGCGGCTGAGTTGCCTTGTGGTTGTGTATGGGTGTGTGGTTCAGTGAGTGTGGCCCTGTGGACGAGTATCTGTGTGACTGACTCTCAAATACAACTACAGGTGTGAGAACGTGGTTTCCTGTGGTGTAGACATGGCTCTGGACACAGCCATGTCCAGGCCCGAGGTCGAGGCTGCTACCTCCCAATACCCTCTCCTTCATTTGTTCCTCACGATGGGGTGGGATAGTCAGCGGGGACGGACTTGCAGCTGGAAGGCTGGGGGGATGTTGAAAAGGCCACTGACAGCTGGCTGGAGACTCACGGCACCCACTGGGCACGGGCTCTCCAGAGAGAAGGCCTGCAGGATGGCGGTGACGAAAAGGAACAGCTCCGCTCGTGCCAGGCCCTCCCCGAGGCAGACACGCTTACCTGGGGGGAAGAGGGAGATAGGGCTGGGCTAGCCCTCCTCACACCCCAGCCAGTGGGTGGGCAGGAACCGGCCCAGTAGATACCTAAGGAGAAGGGCAGGAATGCCTCCTTCTTCTTTAACCTTCCGTCTGCATCCAGAAATCGGCCTGGGTTGAACTCCTCTGGCTGCTTGAAGACTTCGGGGTCATGCAGGACAGAGCCCAGGAGGGGGAAGACCTCAGTGCCCTGAGGGGAAATCATAACAGAACTACAAATATCTTTCACCACCCAGGTTCTGGGTGGCAGAGCGCAGGAATCTGCACTGTCGCGGACACCAGTTCACAAAACGTAATAGCATCGACATGTAACAAGCTTATTACGGGCCAAGCAGTTTATTAAGCGTTTTATGTATATTACCTCACATGTAATAGGTACATGTCTTCCACTTACACACACTTACAACCACACATGTAAACTCAGTATATGTTTTAACAAGCCTAGGAAGCAGTTACTAATATGATCCCCATTTTAAAGATGGGAAAACTGAGGCCCAAGGAACTTAAGCAACTTGCCCAAGGCAACATTTGACACAGCAGAGCTTGTTATTTTATTTTTTTAATACATATTTTATTGATTTCAGACCTCCCACAAGCACTCCCCACCTCCCCCACTATCACGGATTGAGCCTGCAACCCAGGCATGTACCCTGACCGGGAATTGAACCAGGGACCCTTCAGTTCATAGGCTGATGCTCTATCACTGAGCCAAACCAGCTAGGGCCAGAGCTTGTTATTTTTAAAGTAGAGGCCTGGTGCATGAGATTCGTGCACTTGAGAGGGGAGTCCCTCAGGCCGGCCTGCTCCCTCTTGCAGTTCGGGAGCCCTCAGGGGACGTCCGACTGCCAGCTTAAGGCAGCTCCTCCATTGAGCATCTTTCCCCCCTCCCCCGGCATCCCCCTCCCTCCTCCACCAATCCAAGTTCAGGGAGAGTGGCTGCCCCTTCAGCTGAGATCAGAGTTGCCATGTTCCCAGGACTGTGTTGGAGGGTGAAGGAAGGTAGGGAGTGAGGAGAGGAAGAGCGAGGGACCTCCATTGCTAGGAACTCTGGCTAATGGGCTCTGAGCTGGGGATGTAAGAGGACTATAGGAAAAGATAGGGTCATGCCATTGCTATTAAAATAAGAGAAAGGCAGATAGCAGTGGTTAAAGCATAGGCTTGGGTTAATATCTTTCCCTGACCACTTGTGGGCTGGGTGACCCTGGCAAGTCTTCTAACCTATCAGGGTCTCAGTTTTCTCATCTGTAAGATGGGCATGTTAGTGGTGTAGGATTGCTCTGAAATCTAAACACCTGGCACAGAGCAGGTCCTCGATCATTATTACTGTTGTCACCATCAGTAGTGGTTGTCATTGCACAGTCACTGTGTTAACAATAGTCCCTGCTGCTGCCTCATGCACAAGACTGCCACCCCCCAGATCCGGAGAGCCAAGTTGGTGCTTTGCAAGCATTGCCTCATAAGATTCCTTGCAATCCTGGTTAATACTATTATCTTTCCCAATTTAGAAGAGGGGTAGGTGGAGGCTCCGAGGGGGAAGGGATTTGCCCAAGGTCCCAGATAAAAGACTGGATTGCAACGGCCAAGGATCGATTCTACTACAATGAAGCTCAGGAGGAAGTTTATCAGAAAGTGCCTTAGGTTTCTGAGGAGACATCGCCCCCTGGTGGTGCTGGCTCCAAGTTGCTCTCTAGTGAAGGGACAGGAACTGAGATGGGGAAAAGAGGAGGAGGAGGAGAAGGGGGAGGAGGGGGAGAAGAAGAGAGGAGGAAGATACAGAAAGAGAGAGACCAAGATCCAGAAAAAGTCAGAGAGACACACAGATAACAACAGACTCAGGCCTAAGCCAGAGATACTACTGGGCATGGCTGCACTGCAGACCCACCTGGGGCAGGGTGTATCCTCGGAAGTAGGTGGTCTTTGTGAGGGCTCGGGGTATCCCCATGGGCACCAGTGCCAGCAGCCGCTGCGCCTCGTGCAGAACTGCATCCGTATATGGGAGGCGAGCTCGGTCCCCCAGGCCTGGAGCCCGGCCAGCACCCAGCTCCCTTGTCAGTTCCTCGTGCACGCGTTCTGCCCCCAAGAAGAGGAGGACTGGAGGTCAGAGGGGTAGGGACCTCTCCCCTGGGAGCCCCATCTTCTTGAGCAGCTGTGGTTAGGGATGTGGCTGGTGGGTAAGCGGAAAAGCCTCCCAGCCCTCCCTGAGCCCAGGTCCCACACATCCTGTGTGCTGGGCACTGCTTCTCTCCTATCTTAACTCCGTCAGCTATTCTGTGAGCTAGGTGCCAGTATCTACCCGCATTTCCCAAACGAGGAAACCGAGGCCCAGAGAGCTGAAATCACAGCTGACTCTAATCCACCAAGGCCACCAGACCTCAAGTTCCATCTGTTAGGTCAACGAAGGAGGAACCCACAAGGCCAGAGTGGTGAGAGACTACAAATTTATTTGATCATCCGCACACCAGTGGCTGACCCTCGGTGGCTCCAGCACCCAGTGAGGGAAGTCAGCGGCTTTTAAAGGTCTTTTGGCGGGATTTTTCTGGGCGGAGACTTCTTTATGCATACCCGGAGAGAATGGAATGTGGTCACCGCAAGTGAAAAGTGGTCTTCAGCAAAGGGAATGTCCATAGTGAAATGACCTGAAAAGCCAGTTGGGGGTGGTGGGAGGGGAATCAACTCAATTGCTTCACAAACAGTTTGGCTGGTCTGAGTGCAGTGTCTTCTTATCCAACCATCCTGGCCCCTGGCTTCACCTGTCCTTTCCTTCCCTTTCTCTTTTCCCTTGGACAACAGCCCATTCTAACATTCCCTCCCACTTTCACTGCAATAAGATCTCAACCACTCATCTGTTGCACCTTATTGGCAGTGCCATGGCGGCTACCCTCTCAGCTTGGAGTGAGAACTAGGAAAAGGAATCTCCTACCCTTTAGTCCACCTCTTCCCCTTACACCTATCAGCTTGTCTCCATGATCAGGGATTTTTCTTCCTCTGTGGGGAAAACACATACATCTGTCTCCCCATCAGCTGGACAGGAACCTGTACTCTTGTCTCTCACCCAATGTAAATGGAGCCCCCAATAATCAGTCTTTACCTGTCCCCATAACACATCATATCTGACACAAAAGAGGAGTCCACAGCAGGGGTTGGAACTGCCATCGGGAGCTTAACCACTGCTCTACCTATTTTGAAACGTCGTCTCAGGACCTATAAGAAACATGTGGCCCTGGCTGGTTTGGCTTGGTGGATAGAATGTCGGCCTTTGGACGGAAGGGTCCCGGATTCCATTCCGACCAAGGGCATGTACCTGGATTGCGGGCACTTCCCCAGTGGGGGATGTGCAGGAGGTAGCTGATCGATGTTTCTCTCTCATCGATGTTTCTAACCCTCTACCCCTCTCCCTTCCTCTCTGTAAAAAATCAATAAAATATATTTTAAAAAAAGAATTAAATGAGTTAATATTTAAAAAAGAACAAAAGAAACATGTGGATGCCCAGCAAGGGGCAAAACTGGGAAAACAAGAACCTTACACCCAGGGTAACCTGTTCTCCCCTTTCATATCACTAGTGAAGCAACTGAGACCTTCCCCGCTGGGAACTGGCTTTTTGGGTCACTTCACTATGGACATTCCCTTTGCTGAAGACCCCTTTTCACTTGCAGTGACCACATTCCATTCTCCCCGCTTCGCATAAATAAGTCTCCGCCCAGAAAAATCCCGCCAAAAGACCTTTAAAAGCCAGACCTTTAAAAGCCGCTGACTCCCCTCACTGGGTGCTGGAGCCACCCAGGGTCAGCCACTGGTGTGCGGATGATCGAGTAAATTTGTAATCCCTCATCGTAATCCCTCACCACTCTGGCCTTGTGTGTTCCTCTTTCTCTACCACCTGCCCACTTGGCCCCTTCTTTTCTCCCCACAGCTTGATCCAGCCCTGTCCTCTCCCACCCAGGTCCCTACCCAGGCTCCCCTCCCACTTCATGGAAGCCCAAAGAATTTCTCTAAAATGCTAATCTGACCCCACCTCCCCCTGCCCAACATCCTTCCATGGATCTCCATTGCTCAGGATTAAGGGACAAGGCCCCAAGACATCTCCTGCCTCATTTCTCACTATGCCTCATTCGACAACCCACAGTCCCTCCGCTTCTCGTGCCTCAGACACCCCAGATGCCAGGCTCATGGTCACCTCCAGCTCTGGGCTCAGGCTGCCCCTCTCCTGAACATTCTTCCTCTCCAGCTCTCGCTTCTGTTACCAGGGCCTGGCTGGTAGAAAAGGCTCCTACCTTGGACCTTAGGGTAT
>NW_006296528.1:225651-226371 GCF_000327345.1 Myotis davidii
AATAAAACAAAAAGGCTGGAATGTTAGGTTTGATCCAGCAATTGAGTTGATACCCTTCCCCGCTGGGAACTGGCTTTTTGGGTCACTTCACTATGGACATTCCCTTTGCTGAAGACCCCTTTTCACTTGCAGTGACCACATTCCATTCTCCCCGCTTCGCATAAATAAGTCTCCGCCCAGAAAAATCCCGCCAAAAGACCTTTAAAAGCCAGACCTTTAAAAGCCGCTGACTCCCCTCACTGGGTGCTGGAGCCACCCAGGGTCAGCCACAAAAGACCTTTAAAAGCCAGACCTTTAAAAGCCGCTGACTCCCCTCACTGGGTGCTTGAGCCACCCAGGGTCAGCCACTGGTGTGCGGATGATTGAGTAAATTTGTAATCCCTCATCGTAATCCCTCACCACTCTGGCCTTGTGTGTTCCTCCTTTGGCGACCTAACACCATCTTCCAGGTCGGCCCACCCCACTAGCTCAACAGCATTCATCTGACCAATGTGAGATGCTGGGGTTCCTTGGGGCTTATTAGCAGCCCTATACTGTTCCTCACCATCCCAGCTTCAGTTCCAGCCTGAGCTCTCAGGACCTCAATTTGTTTTTCATCTTCTGTCCTGACCCTCCTGGATGCCTCCTCACAGGTGGTCCCAGTCCCCTCACACTCAAAGTGTCCCAAACTGGCCTCAGTGTCTTCCCTGAAACAGTCTCTCTTCCTTTCTGTTCCTATCT
>NW_006296528.1:226455-228237 GCF_000327345.1 Myotis davidii
GGCGCTGACGGTCACCGTCCCCGCGAACAGCAGATAAATGACAGTCATCAACAAGTTCTTGTCAGTGAATTCTGTGTTTGAATCACATTCCTCCTGGAAGAAACCAGGCAGAGGGGCTCAGAGAACACAACCTGCAGGTAGCGGGGGCCGCCCAGCTGGGCTTCGGGTAGCACAGCAAGTTCAAGCTTTGTCAAGGAGTTTAAATAAATGTTTGGGAGAGTCAGGATGTGGGCTCTTGATATTATTCTGTCTGGTTGGAATGTTTTTAAAAATGAAAGAGAATGGCCATCATAAACACGCAAACAGAAAATGACAAGTGCTGGTGGGGATGTGGGGAAATTGGAACCAATGTCACCATTGGTGAGAATGTAAAATGGTGCAGCTGCTCTGGAAAATGGTATCACAGTTTCTCAAAAAAATTCAGATAGAATAATGAGACAATCCAGCACTTCCACTTCTGGACTTATCTCCAAAAGAATTGAAAGCAGGGTCTTGAAGAGATTATTTGTACACTCATATTCACAGTGGTGTGAGCCACAATAGCTAAAAGGTGGAAGTAAGCCAGGTGCCTATCAATGGATGAATGGATACATGAAATGTGGTCTATCCATACAATGGAATATGGTTCAGCCTTAAAAAGAAAGGATAGTTCTTGTCCAGCTAGTGTGGCTCAGTGGTTGAGCATCTACCCATGAACCAGGAGGTCACAGTTCAATTCCTGGTCAGGGCACATGCCCGGGTTGTGGACTTGATCCCCAGTGTGGGGTGTGCAAAAGGCAGCCAATCGATGATTCTCTCTCATTATTGATGTTTCTAATCTCTATCCCCCTCTGCCTTCCTCTCTGAAATCAATAAAAGTATAATAAAAAAAAAAAAAGAAAGGAAATCCCAACATATGCTACAACATAGCGGAACCTGAGGACATTATGCTAAATGAAATAAAGTACTTAAAAAGGTCTAATACTGTATGGTCTAATACTTATATGAGGCACCTAGAGAAGGCAAATTAATGAAGACAGAAAATAGATTGGTGCTTGCCAGGAGCTGGGCCGGGGGAATGGGGTGATGTTGAGAGTATAGCACTTCAGCTTTGCAAGTTGAAAAGAGTGCTGGAGACTGGTTGCACAACAATATAAACACACTTAACACTGTTGAACTGTACACTCAAAAATGGTTAAGATGGTGAATTTCATGTTATGTGTATTTTACTACAGTTACATTTTTAATTAAAAAAATAAAAAAGAAATGGGGCCACATATATAAGAAAAAAATTCTCTCTCAATGAACAAGGTGGCTGCATTTATTAAAAGGATGTGGCCCTGAATAGCTGCCATAATTCCAAAGTTTGTACAATGCAAAACTAGTTATTTCCACAGGAGTCCCCTGAATTCTCATTTTCTCACATAATAATAAATTGTTTTTATATAATTAATAAAGCACACTTTATTATTATTATTGGCTAATGCAAGGTTTCATAAGGAAATGACTAAGTCTCAGGAAGTATCCTGTGTGAGTAGGGGGGGCAGGGGTGGGGAGTGGGGTGAAGCAATGGTGGCCATTGCTAGTGGCAGGTCACTGGGCATGGGGGTGAGGTTGGAGGGAGGAGAGGGGAGATATGCAAGAGACTTGGATACTCATGAAGTAGGGGTAGGGAGAGGCAGAGAGAACAATGCATTAGAAAGAAGAGATATGCACACACATGCACAGACACACCTGGGTGGCAGGCAGCCAGGCCACCATACCCATTCAGGAGCGCCTCCAAACCTCCACCTTCCCCCACCT
>NW_006296528.1:228268-231449 GCF_000327345.1 Myotis davidii
CACAACATCGCGTGCAGGGCCTGAGGGGTCCAGGCTTCCCTGGTGCCGCTGCACCTGCTCAATGGCGAAGGTGGCCAGGGTGTTCACATGGCTGAGGAGCTGGGTTCGGGAGCCTGGAAGGCGCTGCAGGAGCCAGGAGAACATCTCATAGGTCTGTGGGGAGAAGGGCAGCTCTTTCCATGGGGCCTGGCCCTGCACCAAGGCGGAGGGGCAGGTGGATGGGGTGCTCTGGGGGGTTGCCTGGAAGAGGAAGGCAGGAACGTTTGAGGAAAGTGGTTGGAGAGGGGGTCTCACTGCTTACCTGGCCCCAAGGGGAGCTGATCCCCAGCAGGATGCCACCAGCAGCCTGGACCACAGCCTGGAACTCCTCATCCTCGTAGGGAAAACGGAGGCCCACGGTGAGGGAGCAGGCAACATTGGAGGTGGCCTGGGCCAGCAGCAGGGAGGGGTCAAATGGCTGTCCTGGTGGGGAGGAGGCAAGGAGGAGTGTTGTGATGGAATCGGAGAGGACCGACTCCATGGGGGCCAGAAACAACCACAAAGAGAAAGGCATCGAGACAGAGACAGACAGACAGGGACAGAGAAACAGACAAGGACAGGGAGAAAGAGACACAGACAAACAGGAAAGGAGAGAGACAGAGAAATTTACAGGAGAGAAAAACAGGAGTGGAGAGAGAAAGAGGCAGAAAAGTGATGTGACAATACCAGGGACACAGACTCTCAGGGGGACGGCAGGACAGCGACAGAGGTAAAGAAGGAGCTGGAGGTGGAGGTGAATAGAGCCCCCAGCCCAGGCACCATGGGAGGGTCCTCCCCACACTCACTCAGGACCCCTGGCCTGCTCACCTGCTGTTGCCTGGAAGGCCTCCACCAGACACCGGGCCTCAGCCTGGATCAGCTCCTCGCCTTCTCGCTTCCCCATGCCCAGGTCCCGCAGAGTGAGCATGGTAAACCTCCTCAGCTGCCGCCACCGCTCCCCATTGGAGAAGAAAACCCCTGCATGGAAGGCCAGACTCAAGGAGCGACTGGCCCCTCTCTCCGTTCCCTAGGACTACCCCTTCCTTCCGAAGTGCCCATAGGGCGTTCTTCGGGCCCTGTCCTGAGTCCACATCTACCTAGTCCAGAGATGAGGGCTCAGTAGGTGCTTGATAAATACCTGTCGTTAGGGCAGAGGGTGACATTTTCCTGAGAAGTTGGTAACTGGGATTATCCAGGCTCCTATTCTGTGATCAACCAGGTGAGTGAAGATTCCTTCCTTCCTTCCTTCCTTCCTTCCTTCCTTCCTTCCTTCCTTCCTTCCTTCCTTCCTTCCTTCCATCTTTTTAGTCCTCTTTCACCCACCTATACTTTTATCCTTCCTTCCTCTTCTTCCTTCCTTCCATCCCAGCGCCCCAGACAACCTGTGTGGTCCCCTGCCCCACATTGTTTGGAAGTTGAAGAAGGAGGGAAGAGGATGGAGTTGCAGTTTTCCTCCCTTATCTCAGAGACCTGCCCTGGATGGACCCGTCCCTGCCCTGAGCTCAGTGTTCCCACTTGTAGAATTCTGGCCTGTAATGGCCTCTTGGATGCCTCCTCCCAGGGTCCCCATCCACCCACCCCTCCACTGTGTCCCCTACTGGCTTCAGCATCTCTCCTCCTCCCTGTTCTTAGCCCTGCCACCCCCCACTCCTGTTTGGAGTCCT
The DNA here is from genome assembly GCF_000327345.1 of Myotis davidii. Taxonomy (NCBI): domain Eukaryota; kingdom Metazoa; phylum Chordata; class Mammalia; order Chiroptera; family Vespertilionidae; genus Myotis; species Myotis davidii. The sequence continues at coordinate 229,951 of NW_006296528.1, forward strand.
GGATTCCTCTCCAAATCCCCTCCCCCGCCCCAACCCGAGGCCCCAGCCACGATCCAGCCCAGTCCCCTCCCTGGGGTCCCACACAGCAATCAAGGACCTTTCTAACTCGTACCCTTTCCCTGCTTAGTATCTATTGCTCCTCCAGAAAGCCCGAAGCCAAATGTGGTGGCAGGACTCAGGCCCTGCATGACCTGACGCTGCTAACAGCTTTATTACTCATCCCACTACAATGGCACTGTCTTCTCTCACTTCCTCAAAAGTGGCAGGATTCCCCCTCTTTGCCTGTTCCCCTTGCCTGGCTCATTCAGCTCTCCATCCTCCCTGAACTAACTCCATTTATCCTTCACGTATCCATTCAAATGTCATCTCCTCTGAGAAGCCTTCCCAGATTTCTCCCATTCTCCCCCCACACTGTAAGACGGGACACCACATCTATCTCAGTTACCTCTGTATCCCCAGTACCCAGGGCAGGACCAGGCATAATGAAAACTTGTCAGTTGAATGGGTGAATACTTCGCACTTCCATGCTTTTGTGCTAGCTGGTCTCCGCCAGGAACACCTTTCCCACTCGTTCTGGGAGTCTCCGCTCAGACACCCCACCTTCAAGAAGATACCTTGGACCCCCCGCCCAGCAAGCAGGCTGGGTCAGAGCCTCCTCCTATTCCTAGAGTCCCAGGGCTTCCCCATCCTGGCCCTGACCCCTCTGCCAGCCCCTTCCTCATCCCTGACCTCTCCAGACTGTCACTATCTGGTGACAGGTCTGTCTCCCCACTGGTGAGGCTCTGTGGGGGAGCCAGACCGGGCTGTTTAGTCACTGCAGTGCGGAACTCTGGCTTTCAGTCTTAGCACAGATAATAGTTTCTATATTTTGTGTTTACACATCAGTTAATGCCCAGTGCCTTGAAAGTTTGCCCCTCCCTCCCAGCCCTGGGTGTTTCACCTGGCCCAGACATAACCCTACCACACCCTGGTGACTACCAAGTGCTGGTTTTGTGCAAAGCCCAGTCGTCATTCAATCCTCACTGCAACCCTATGTACAGGCACTATTATCATTCCATTTTATGGATAAGGAAACGGGCCCAGCGAAGCTGAGCCTTGCACGAAGGTCACATGCATGCGGAAGCAGGCTCCACTCACCATGGCCGTCAAAAGTCGGGTCCAGTGTTGCCAACATCCCCCGTCCGCTGAACTCCTCAGCCTGACCTCCCAGGGCCTCCTGCACAGCCTTGTGCCCAACCAGGACCACCACGCGCCGCCAGGGTCCCAGGTGCACGGTGAACACTGGTCCGTACTTCTTACTCAGCTGGGGGCAGCGAGAGAAAAGGGGGTGGGGCCGCGTTCAGTCTCCAAGCCTCCAGCATGGCCCCAGTCGCTGGATGAGCCACCTGCTAGAAGCGACCCCTCAGGTCTGCAAACTCTCCCCGCAGCCCTGGCTAGCCTATCCTTTCACCTCCTGCGGAGCCTAACTTCTGACTTGGGGACAACCCAGAACCCTCCCC
>NW_006296528.1:231593-234105 GCF_000327345.1 Myotis davidii
GCAGCTGTGGCTCCCACAACTCCTCCACTCTCCCCACGCCCAACCTAGCCACCTTTTTCTGTCACTGCTAAATCCTCAAATTCTGAAGCACATTCTGCTGAGCACCTACCATCCCTCCCCAGGACACCGAACCCGCTCCGCACCCCCACCCCGCCCCCGCCATGCCTGGAAGACGCCCAGATTCCTGTGGAATGGGGAACCTCTGGCTTCTTCCACCACTCCCCACCCCAAAGGTACTGCCTCACGTTCTTTCTAGCTCTCCTACCCTTCTCTGTCCCAGGAGCTCCCAGCTCCACCTACCCCTCACCTCCAGCCCTCTATTCTCTGCAGACAGATTCCCGGAACCCTCCAGCCCTTGCCTCCACTTCCCCCAGGGACCGCTTCCTCTTCTCTGCCCGTCCTCAGGGGAGCTCACCTGGATCGTCCCACCCGTTCCGCCCCCGGGGACAAACCCAGCACCATCACACTATCAGCTTCCCTCCCGGCTCCCAGCTTTGCTCCTCGCGCTCCCTCCGCCCCAGGAAGCTGAAGGCTCCTCTGCCCTGGGACCCCTGCTACTGGACCCCCGCTTCCCTGCCCCTCGCCTGCTCCACGGTTCTGCCCCGTCTCGCCCCAGACAACGCCGGTCCTGGATCCCTGCTCCCGCCGCACCCCAGACACCCGCCGCCCTCTGCCTGGGACCCCGTGCTGGCCTCCTCCCTAGGACACCCGAGGACCGCTCCGCCCGGCACTTTCGTGTCTCTCCTCTCCTGGCCCTGGACCCCCGCCCCTCGCCAGGGCACCCCGCCGCTCCTCACCCGCAAGAGCCCGAAGTACAGCGCCCCAGGCAGGAGCTGCAGGAGGTTACCCAGCAGCGGCAGCAGAGCGGGCCCGGGGGGCAGGCGACCTCGGGTCCAGATCGCGGGCAGCGCCAGCGGCAGCAGCAGCAGCAGCACCAGCAGCAGCAGCGCCCAGGTGCCGGCCGCCTCCATCTCCGCAGGTTGGCTCCTTCTCCAGCTCCCAGACGCTCCACGCCGGAGGGCAGCGCCCTTCCCAACTAAGTCAGGTGGGGGGAGGCGGGGCAGCGAGCTCCCCACCCTGGCCTACCGCCAGTGTTCTCTCCCCGCCGCCGGATTTCTTTCTCCCAGACCGCTGCCGCCGCCTGGCGTCGGGGACACACCCTTTCAGTCTCTCACTTTCAGGGGAGCGGAGAGAGCGCTTTGGGCCCCGAGTAGGGCGTGGACAAACTGGGGGAACCTGAAAGCCAGAGACTTTGGCAGCCTCTAGGAGGCCACACCCGGAGCCTGGCGGTGATCACCCCGCCCGCTGCTGCGTTCACCCCCAACACCCTCGCCATTGCCATGCCCACGTCCCACCTCCCTTTTCAGTGTTATCAGGGTCCAGCGCCCAGGCGCTCCAAGCCGTCAGCTCCCTCCGTGTTTGCCTGTACGCGCCTGTACGGTCTTTGAGCCAGTTTTCTCCAGCACCTGACTGACATCTGCACCGCGAACTAGGAGGAGGGGCTTGACCTCTAACAATAAAGTGTGAGGTTCAGAGAGGTAAGTCCCAGGCCACACAGCTAGCAAGCGGCAGCGCTGGGATTTGAACCCAGGCCAGTCTGCATGATCGGTTGAATCATTCATGTATTGAGCAGTATGCATAGGGGTTAGGGCCATCAAGTTGAAGCCAGGCTACCTGAGTTCTGTGGACAAAAAGGGGCCACATGCGAACCCGACAAACTCTGGGGCAGCCTTGCAAACTCAGAGACCCACAGTAACCACAAAGGATGGTTGAAATTAAAACTTTTAAACTAAAAGCAGTTTATGGCAGGTAGTCATGTCTTAGGCTAGAATCTTTCCTGGCACAAGTCAAATTTGGCCTTAACTAAGCCTGTCAATTATCTTTTGCATCCGGGATACCATACCTTTGGAATGTCAGGGTAACTCCCCTTTTCTGGATCCTCGGGGCACAACCAATGCACCAGGGTAGAGACCACAAATCCTTTCATTTATTGTTATGTTCATTGTTGACTGTTAACGCTCCTGTACCACCTTGTAAAAGAAGTAGGTGTCTATCATTTTACTTTTTATCCAATCCCAGAGGTTTCCCCGCTTTGCTTTCTCCACCTCTTTAATCACAAATGAATTTCCTGTAACCCACTTAAGTCTCCTCTTTTGATTGTGATGAACAAAATAAGATGTGAAACTGCCCTTCTCTGGAGCATTATCTCAACCCGTTGAGTTTTTGCTTCCTGGCAAGTGTTGACAGTTTGGCTGAAATAAACTCACAAAAGTTCTCCATAGGTTTGAATGCTTCTTATATCGACAGTTCGAAGCCTAGCTTCTTCTTCTTTTTTTAAAAAACTGGAGAGCATTATGCTAAGTGAAATAAGCCAGTCAATGAAAGAAAAATACCACATGATCTCACTTATTCATGGATAATTGAGACCATTATAAACTTTTGAACAATAATAGATACAGAGGCAGAGCTGCCTCAAACAGATTGTCAAACGGCAGCGGGAAGGCTGGGGAGT
>NW_006296528.1:234890-245298 GCF_000327345.1 Myotis davidii
CAGCACCAGCAGCAGCAGCGCCCAGGTGCCGGCCGCCTCCATCTCCGCAGGTTGGCTCCTTCTCCAGCTCCCAGACGCTCCACGCCGGAGGGCAGCGCCCTTCCCAACTAAGTCAGGTGGGGGGAGGCGGGGCAGCGAGCTCCCCACCCTGGCCTACCGCCAGTGTTCTCTCCCCGCCGCCGGATTTCTTTCTCCCAGACCGCTGCCGCCGCCTGGCGTCGGGGACACACCCTTTCAGTCTCTCACTTTCAGGGGAGCGGAGAGAGCGCTTTGGGCCCCGAGTAGGGCGTGGACAAACTGGGGGAACCTGAAAGCCAGAGACTTTGGCAGCCTCTAGGAGGCCACACCCGGAGCCTGGCGGTGATCACCCCGCCCGCTGCTGCGTTCACCCCCAACACCCTCGCCATTGCCATGCCCACGTCCCACCTCCCTTTTCAGTGTTATCAGGGTCCAGCGCCCAGGCGCTCCAAGCCGTCAGCTCCCTCCGTGTTTGCCTGTACGCGCCTGTACGGTCTTTGAGCCAGTTTTCTCCAGCACCTGACTGACATCTGCACCGCGAACTAGGAGGAGGGGCTTGACCTCTAACAATAAAGTGTGAGGTTCAGAGAGGTAAGTCCCAGGCCACACAGCTAGCAAGCGGCAGCGCTGGGATTTGAACCCAGGCCAGTCTGCATGATCGGTTGAATCATTCATGTATTGAGCAGTATGCATAGGGGTTAGGGCCATCAAGTTGAAGCCAGGCTACCTGAGTTCTGTGGACAAAAAGGGGCCACATGCGAACCCGACAAACTCTGGGGCAGCCTTGCAAACTCAGAGACCCACAGTAACCACAAAGGATGGTTGAAATTAAAACTTTTAAACTAAAAGCAGTTTATGGCAGGTAGTCATGTCTTAGGCTAGAATCTTTCCTGGCACAAGTCAAATTTGGCCTTAACTAAGCCTGTCAATTATCTTTTGCATCCGGGATACCATACCTTTGGAATGTCAGGGTAACTCCCCTTTTCTGGATCCTCGGGGCACAACCAATGCACCAGGGTAGAGACCACAAATCCTTTCATTTATTGTTATGTTCATTGTTGACTGTTAACGCTCCTGTACCACCTTGTAAAAGAAGTAGGTGTCTATCATTTTACTTTTTATCCAATCCCAGAGGTTTCCCCGCTTTGCTTTCGCCACCTCTTTAATCACAAATAAATTTCCTGTAACCCACTTAACACTCCTCTTTTGATTGTGATGAACAAAATAAGATGTGAAACTGCCCTTCTCTGGAGCATTATCTCAACCCGTTGAGTTTTTGCTTCCTGGCAAGTGTTGACAGTTTGGCTGAAATAAACTCACAAAAGTTCTCCATAGGTTTGAATGCTTCTTATATCGACAGTTCGAAGCCTAGCTTCTTCTTCTTTTTTTAAAAAACTGGAGAGCATTATGCTAAGTGAAATAAGCCAGTCAATGAAAGAAAAATACCACATGATCTCACTTATTCATGGATAATTGAGACCATTATAAACTTTTGAACAATAATAGATACAGAGGCAGAAGTCGAACCTGGGACCCTTGAGTCTGCAGGCCGATGCTCTATCCACTGAGCCAAACTGGTTAGGGCCGAAGCCTAGCTTCTTTGTCCCTCTGTTAACGCTTGTAAAATAGGGATAGTTTTCAAGATTAAGTAGGTACATGTGTGTACACAATTTAAAACAAGGCCAGGTGGATATAGCACACGTGTTAAAGGCATGTTAGAGCTAATATTCTTTCAACTGATTGTTATTGAGGTCTAACTACAAACAAGACTTTCTTTTAGACCTAGGGATGCAGCTCTGAGTAACAGAAATGGGCCCTGCCTCCTCCCTGAACTCTTATCCACAGGCAAATCAAGTCATAAATTAAGATTGTCCTGGCCATGGCTGGTGTGTTCAGTGGTTAGAGTGTCAGTGCTGGAACCAAAGGATTCAATTCCCCGTCAAGGGCATGTACCTGGGTTGCGGAACTGATCCTTGCCCCAGTCGGGGTGTTTTGGGGAGGCAACCAATCGATGTGTCTCTCTCAGATTGATGTTTCTCTCTGTCTCTCCTCCTTCCCTCCCTTTCACTCTCTCTAAAAATCAATGGGGGGAAAAGATAATTTCAGGTAGTGCAAAGGCCTGCCAGTGGGATGGGCTTGTTGAAGAAGATGATTACAATGCTGGTCCATGTTGTTTGGTTCAAAGCTGTATCTCTAGGGTCTAGAGCAGTGCCTAGCACACAAGAGGCACTCAATAATATTTGGTGCATCAAAGATTGAATGTAGGAGATGAGATCAGTGAGGCTGAGGTGGACCAGGAAGCCAGGACAAGAAGAGCAGGGAAACTGAGATAGATAGCTGAACAAACTGACCGAGCAGTTTATAGCAGATACAGGTCACCTCCCTAGAGATAATATTTCAGCTTCAGGCCCAGAAAAGCAGCAAAACCAGGTGGTTGACACCAGGACCAGCTGCAATGACTGATGACCTCCTGTCCTAACACGGACCAATCATTGGAGACCATGACCCTGAAGGAGCACACCTAGAAACTGATGAATATTCCACTGAAACCCTCCCTGAGACCTCCCATAAGATTCCTGTCTGCAAGAGAGAGATAAAGCCTCAAGACAAAGGACCCCTGCACCCAGGTACATGCCCTTGACCAGGAATTGAACGCTCGACCCTTTAGTGCCCAGGGGGTGTCACTCTAACCACTGAGCACACTGGCTTTCCCATCGGAAGTGTTCTAGTGTTATTGAGAATGGTCCCTATGCCAGCAGTTGAACTACAGTAAAACCTCCATATAATGGACTAATTCAGGTGGTGGGGTATCTGTTAAAGCCAAAAGTTTCTTTTATAATAAAATAGGTTTTCCAAATGCATATGTTAGAAAACTGACAAATTAGTTAATTTACCTGTTTTTAGTTATTTAGGCACATCTGTGTAATTAAAATTAAGTATGTATGAAAAGTTTAACTTTACAGAAAAGTTTTCTATATGTATTACTGTAATTTTAAATTTATACTGAATGGGCCTAGTAAATGGCTGCATTCACCAGTCACTGTGGGTAAACAAATGCACACGCTGGGGCCTGGCTTAGCACACATTGGAACATAGGCCAGCACGCCATTAAAACTACTGCAGACACACTGGCCAGTGTGCTCAGTGGTTAGAGCGACACCCCCTTGACCCCCAGGCACCAAAGGGTCAAGGGTTCAGATCCTGGTCAAGGGCATGCACCTGGGTTGCAAATTCAATCCCTGGCCCTGGTCAGGGTGCATACGGGAGGGAACCAATCAATAATCTCTCTCTCTCTCTCTCTCTCTCTCTCTCTCTCTCTCTCTCTCCCTCTCTCTCTCCCTCTCCTCTCCTTCTCCTCCTTCTCACTCTCTCTAAAAATCAATGGAAAAAATATGCTCGGTGAGGATTAACAATAATAACAAAAACTGCTGCAGAAAGTCATACGAAGCAGCAACAAAACTGATTAGCACGCAGGATGTGGCGTGATCACTTGCTAATCATTTGCCGAACATTGTTTATGAGAGATGATTCTTGGATTTAAATATGTTAGATTATAGTTGTAGATATGTCATATTTATTTATGTCAATAAAATTACTACAGCCCTGACCAGTTTGGCTCAGTGGATGGAGCATTGGCCTGTGGACTGAAGAGTCCCAGGTTCGATTCCGGTCAGGGGCATGTACCTTGGTTGTGGGCACTTCCCCAGTGGGGGGTGTGCAGGAGGCAGCTGATGGATGTTTCTCATGGATGCATGGATGTTTCTGGCTCTCTGTCCCTCTCCCTTCCTCTCTGTAAGAAATCAATAGAATATATTAAAAAAAAATTACTACAGTGTTTTTTCCAACATATGGCCTATTTGCTAAAATTTGTTAAAAATGACAGCGAAATATTAACAAAAAAAATAACCTGTTAATTTAATTATAAGCAAATCTTGGTAAAGACATTTTAAAATTAGCAGGGTTTTAATTTTCACATATGACATACAGGTCAGAAATTTTGTCTGTTAAATCCTAAGCCCATTAAATCGAGGTCCACAAAATTGAGGGTTTACTGCACTGAGAATTTAAACTTAGGATCCAACCGAGGTGCCTGGTTTTTAAGATACAAAGTAGAAGGTCACATTTTCTTTTTTTAAAAAAAATATATTTTATTGATTTTTCACAGAGAGGGAGGTAGAGGAATAGAGAGTTAGAAACATCGATGAGAGAGAAACATCGATCAGCTGCTTCCTGCACACCTCCTACTGGGGATGTGCCCGCAACCCAGGTACATGCCCTTGACTGGAATCGAACCTGGGACTTTACAGTCCACAGGCCGACGCTCTATCCACTGAGCCAAGCCGATCAGGGCGAAGGTCACATTTTCCATCCAAAAGTTTCCAAAATCCAAGGGAACCATATGAGTCCATAAATGTCAAGCCTGGGTTTCTGCACCCAGGAGAGGTGGCCATTGTTTCCTAGCTACTTCTGATCCCATTTGCCTTAGCATAGACAACAGGCCCTGTTGAATTAGGGAACAGGCGTGTTCCCATTGTTGAGTTTGTGCATGAGTTTTTGTAGTCTGTTGAATCTGTTCTACCCATTGAGCGAAGGCCTTATTGTCTTCCCATGCTGCTTCCCACCCTTTTCTTTCTTCTAGAAACATCATTCCCTCTGGATGACTTATTTTAGATGAAGTCTTTTTCTAATCAGGAATGTTTTTATTTATTTATTTATTTTTTATTTTTTAAAACAGAGAGGAAGGGAGAGGGACAGAGAGTTAGAAACATCGATGAGAGGGAAGCATCGATCAGCTGCCTCCTGCACACCCCTTACTGGGGATGTGCCCACAACCAATTCTCTCTCTTTTTTTTCATCATTGATGTTTCTATCTCTCTCTCTCTCCTTTCCTCTCTAAAATCAATAAAAATATATTTAAATAATAAAAAATAATGATTTTAATTAACTACCAGTTCAGCTTGTCCCAGAATATCAAGGCCTGCCCCTACTCCTCCAAGTATTTCTCTTTTATTTCTTTTAGAGAGTCAATATTGTTGGACCTACCAGGAATGTTGTTGCCATTGGGTAGCTATGGCTTGGGAGCAGTTCAGGTATACGGAATGTACCCCAAAATGTTGAGTTTCTCATGCTATATTTAAATGGGTAGAGGTAACTCTAAAATGAGCTAGAGTTTGAGTATTCCATAGGGCTTTCCACAAGTGCCCAGGATGCAAGAAGGGTGGGGTAGTTACAGACATATCTACCCACCAAGTAATACTGATAATTTCTAAAATGAAGACCCATTGATTTTTTTCTGATTTCAGAAAAAGAGCATGGCTGGTGAGTCTAAGGACAAGATATACTATAACAGATAAGGACAGGTTGCTGCAAGCCTTTTCCCATCATATCCAGGTATTTTTCTTAGCTTTTCATCATCCTTTCCTGTAGCTATACAATACTCATCGAGATAAGAGCCATATGTAATTATATCAGGGGAATTATTAGGGAGATGTTCAAGGAGGTATTTGTCCAAAGTGGGTTCTAATAATAGATATTTCCAGGAAAAAAAAGTACTAAAGCTTATATTAATAGTAGGAGGAGACCAATGCGTGGCCAACAAAGCATTAACTTTATTATCACAACTGATAATCAGAATATCATTGTCTAGTAGGTGGGAAAGACTAGCAGGTACACAAATTAAAATTTTCATATCTATACTCTCTCTCTCTCCCATTTTTTTTTTTGGGGGGAGGCAACCTAATTTTTGGAGGCCTTGCTTTGGCGAGGCTGGGAAAAAAAATTTTCATATCTAATAAGGGAGAGGGCATGGGGAGACAGATATTATTTACATTAGGAAACCATAAGAAGGATAATAACAAAATAAAAATCATTTTATGTTTACTTAATAACAATTAGATTATATAAGAACAAGGCATGAGTAGCATTAATTTGTGAGCATAGAGGCCTGGTTGGTGTCTCAAGATAGCTGTCTGCTTTGCAAGTTAGTGGCTTCTCATCCTTGAAAAGTCTTTGATCTCCACTGTAGACAGAGGCGAGTGTCAGAGACAAGAGTGGATGTCCATTCATAGTTAGGTGCCTTTTTCAAATGAGAAATGTGAATCCATGAGTTACACTCCTTTGAGTATGGCTGCACATGGGTTACTTATTAATACCTGGTAAGGTCCCTTCCAACAAGGTTGGAGAGAGTCTTTTACTTGATGTCTTTAAAAAAAATATTTTTTTTTATTGATTTCAGAGAGGAAGGGAGAGGGAGAGATAGAAACATCAATGACGAGAGAGAATCACTAATCAGCTGCCTCCTGCATGCCCCGCTTCTCCTGCAGGAATAGCCTGAAACTCAGGCCCCAACCAGGAATCGAACCATGACCTCCTGGTTCATAGGTTGATGCTCAACCACTCAGCCATGCCCACCGGGCTGATGTCTTTTATAATAGACCAAATTTCTTGGTTGTAAGCCATGATCCTTAAAATCTTTATCTCCTAGGAGTGCACTGTGAAATGAATCAGTTACTAATCTATTAATTTATTTAAGCTGGTTAATAGACCATCAACAATAATGTAGAATGTCTCCTTTTTAAAAAAAATTGATTTTTGAGAGAGAGGGAGGGAGAGAGAGAGATAAAGAGAAATGTGGATGTGAGAGAGAAATATCAATTGGTGCTACCTGTTGCATGACAGGGGACTGAACCCAAAACCTGGGTATGTGCCCTGAACAGGAATTGAACCTGTGACCTGTCAGTGCACGGAACAATGCGCAACCAACTGAGCCAAACTGGCCATGGCTAAAATGTCTTCTTTTAGCAAAATTGGTTCATATGCCCTTTCATCCAGATGCACAGGGCTGCTAGTGGCTATTTCATAAGGAGACAATTTATGTTTCCCAAAAGGGGTAGATCTCAGATTGAGGAGCACTGTAAGGAGAGCTCTTGTCCAGGGGAGATGAAAGGCTTCTGAAATGTTGGCCAGTTGAATTTTGATTGCACCATTGATATGTTCCACCAATCCAGAGAACTGGGGGTGACGGGCACAATGAAAACACTGTAGAGTAGGCCACATGTTACCGACAGATTTTATTATTTGCCCAGTGAAATGAGTCCCTCAGCCACTATGTAACTCAGAGGGAATTCCCTAACTGGGAATTATTTATTCTAAGAACAATTTACCAACCATTAAGGTTGTTGCTCTCTTGCAAGGGAATGCCTCAACCCAGTTAGAAAAATGTACAAATCATGACTAACATGCATTTGTATTCTTGAACTGGTGGCATTTGGACAAAATTCAATTACTACCTTAAATGGACCTAAAGGAAATGGGAGATGTCCTTGGAATCAATGGAGTGGTTTCCTGGGTTATGTTTTTGACAGATAAAGCATCTGCTGCTCAGCTGGCATGACTTAGTGGTTGGTCATTGACCTGGGAACTAGGAGGTCACAGTTGGATTCCCGGTCAGGGCACACTCCTGGGTCATGGTACGATTCCCAGTCAGGGCTCAGCCCCAGTGCGGGACACGGAGGAGGCAGCCGCTCAATGACTGTCTCTCATCATTGATGTTTCTGTCTCTCTCCTTCTCCTTTCCCCTCTGAAATCAATAAAAAAAAAAATTAAAAACAATAAAAAAATCTGCTGTGCACTTTATGAGCTATAGTAGTGGAAGGTTTCCAGTAATATTGTTTATTCCATGAAATCGTCTTTTTAGGGCCCCATGTGTTAGCTCATGTACATGTTGAAGTATAGGGAGTTGAGCCCCTATAGGTACAATAGGTTTGTGATTGGGTCCAAGATATATCTATCTGTCTGTCTGAGTCAAAGGTTCTCCTTTTTTGTTGCCATGCTTTTTTTTTTTTCCTTCTGTAGCTGTCTGTTGAAATGATAAAAGATAATATTTTATTGATTTAATAGAAAGCAAAGAACATTCTGAGGTCTGGATAATGTGACTGTTCAATGCTGCCTGCCTAGCATTGGTAAAATGATTTCCTTTACAATGGCCTGGAATTTTGATAATTGCCAATTGTTTTGGTTGCTATATGGCATCTAATAATTCCATAACCAGTTTTCCATTTTTTGTGGGCTGCCCTGAGGAAGTTAAGAAGCCTTACTGCTTCTAAAACATTCCAAAGTCATAAGTTACACCAAATGCATAGTGACTATCAATGTAAATATTGGCTACTTGATCTTTGCCCAATTGACAAGCCCAAGTTAGAACAATTAGTTCAGCTTGCTAGGAAGATTTTATTTCAGGTAAATAAGAACTTTTGATTATGTCCACCATGGAAGTTATTACATATCCAGCCCAGTAATGTCCCTATTCATCTCTCAAATAATATCCACTTGTAAACCAAGTTAAGTCACCATTATTAACTAGAGGCCCGGTGCATGAAATTCATGCACGGGGGGTGGGGGGAGTGTCCCTCAGCCCAACCTGCACCCTCTCCAATCATTGGGCCTAAATCTGTCTTTGTAATCATATAAGTGAATTGTCTGAGACCCCCAACCCAGTTTAGTTTGTTGCTCACAGAATAGAGGCTTTTTTTTTCTTTGCTTTATTGGTAGAGATTTCCTGGAAGTTTTAGGATATCTTCCCTTTAATTTTTCCTAGACACTCTAATTTTACTTATGTCTGTCAACTTTGCTTTCCCTCACATCCCTCTCACAATCCAGACTTCTGGCTCCCAATCGCTCGCCTGTCTGCCTGCCTGATTGCCCCTAACCCCTTCTTCATGCCAGACTGATCACCTCCTAATCACTCCCCGGCCAGCCTGATCGACACCTAACTGCTCCCCTGCTGGCCCGATCAACCCCAACTGCCCTCCCCTACCAGCCTGATTGCCCAAAACTGCCCTCCCCTGCAGACCTGGTCCTCCACAACTGCCCTCTCCTGCCGGTCTGGTCACCCCCAACTGCCCTCCCCTGCTGGCCGTCTTGTTGCAGCCATCTTGTGATGACATGGAGCAGCCATCTTGTGACCACAGGGGGCGGCCATCTTGTGTGAGGGCATGATGGTCAATTTGCATATTACCTCTTTATTATATAGGATAGGAGTTTCCTGTAAACAATTCCTAGGAACAAGAAGGTGGTCAGTAAGCAAAACACAATTGTGGGTGTCTTTATGCTGTAAAGAGGGAAACAAAGGTGCAGGATTAAAATGATTACACCAAGCCCTGACTGGTTTGGCTTAGTGGATAGAGCATTGGCCCGCAGACTGAAGGGTTCCGGGTTTGATTCTGGCCAGGGGCATGTGCCTTGGTTGTGGGCACGTCCCCAGTGGGAGGTGTGCAGGAGGCTGCTGATCGATGTTTCTCTCTCATTGATGTTTCTGGCTCTCTATCCCTCTCTCTTCCACTCTGTGAAAAATCAATAAAATATATTTTTTTAAAAAAATGATTACACCAAATTTAAGTAATATTAGGTGCAAAGAGCAGGAGTACTTCCTAAGAAGCCAGTCAACTGACAGAGAAGTGTTGAGTGTGATGAGAGTTCAGTAAATATTCAACAGAATGAGGAACGTGAATAGTTAAAGAAGAGCCCGTAATCCTCTCTTCTATTTGTTTATATAACATGGCGATAGCAGAGATGGCCCTCATACAGGGAGGGAGCCCTTTTGCTACTGAGTCTAGCCACTGATTATAATATCCTATAGGTCTATCATGATGTCCATGTTTCTGAGTTAGCACTCCTAAAGCACTTCCTTTATTTTCTTGTGTGAAAAAGGAAGAAGGGAAGTTTATAATTAGGATGTCCCAGAGCAGGTGCTTGAGGTGATACTTCCTAGAGCCTCTATAGCTTGTTTCCCTTCAGGGTTCCATTGAATTGGATCAGTTTTTTAAAAAATATATTTTGATTTCAGAGAGGAAAGGAGAGGGAGAGAGAGACAGAAACATCAATGAATCAATGATGAGAGAGAATCATTGACTGGCCACCTCCCACACGCAACCCGGGCATGTGCCCTTGACTGGAATTGAACCCGGAACCCTTTAGTCCGCAGGCCGACACTCTATCCGCTGAGCCAAGGCGAATTGGATGTTTTATCTGACTTTATATGTGTGTGTGTGTTTGAAATTTTATTGTTGAGAGTATTAACCGATATCCCTCCTTCCCCCCGATTGTCCCCCTTCACCTGGTTCCCACCCCACTGCAGTTCTTTACCACCCTTTGTCTGTGTCCATGGACAATGCATATATGCCTATCAGTTGTTTGGTTCATCCCTTCCCTCCTCCTTGCCCCCTTCCCTTGGAGATTCATCAGTCTGTTCCATGTTTCCATGTCTCTCATTCTATTTTATTCATCAGTTTATTTTGTTCATTAGATTACATATATAAGTGAGATCACGTGATACTTGTCTTTCTCTGACTGGCTTATTTCACTTAGCATAATAATCTCCAAGTCCCTCCAT
>NW_006296528.1:246341-250043 GCF_000327345.1 Myotis davidii
GGCAAATTTTAGAGACTCTCTAATCAGTGATGGCGAACCTATGACACGCGTGTCAGAGGTGACACGCGAACTCATTTTTTTGGTTGATGTTTCTTTGTTAAATGGCATTTAAATATATAAAATAAATATCAAAAATATAAATCTTTGTTTTACTATGGTTGCAAATATCAAAAATTTTCTATATGTGACACGGCACCAGAGTTAAGTTAGGGTTTTTCAAAATGCTGACATGCTGAGCTCAAAAGGTTCGCCATCACTGCCCTAGGTGATGCATCAGTGAAAATTCTGCTATGTCAGATATCTGAGGTTTTGCTGTCTATGGTTTCTTTTAGGATTTTTATGGTTTTATGACTTACATTAAAGTCTTTTACCCATTTTGAGTTTATTCTTGTGTATGGTGTAAGTTGGTGGTCTAGTTTCACTTTTCTGCATGTATCCGTCCAATTTTCCCAACACCATTTACTGAAGAGACCATCTTTACGCCACTGTATGCTCTTGCCTCCTTTGTCAAATATTAATTGAGCATAGGTTTATCTGACTTTAATAAGGCATATTGAGACTGGGCTATTAATGAAAATTTGGAACCTAATTTTAACAATATCAGGTTAAACCCCAGAATACTCTAAGGTGTTTTCTTTTTCTTTTAGGGGAGAGGGAAAGATAGGATTCCTTGAGTCTTTCAAAATTAATCAGTAACCCATCTTTAGATGTGATATGGCCTATGGCCAAAGTATTTTAGTTGCGATAAGCAAATTCGAAGCTTATCCTTTGAGAACTTATATCCCCTTAAAGCTAGCTGTTGTAATAGCTATATTGTGTCCTTTTGGGAGTCTAGAAACGATCTAGAGCATACAAGTAAATCATCTACATATTGGATTAGAGTGAAATATCTAGGAAATTTAACATCATTTAAATCAGCTTTTAATATCTGGCAGAAATAGGTGGGATTTCCTGTATATCCCTGGGGCATTATTGTCCAAGTAAACTTATGATCTTAAAGGCAAAGAAATACTGACTGTCTTTTTCTACTAGAATGCTGAAAAAAGGCATTACATAAATCTATTACTAAAAAGTATTGGCAGTCCAGAGGAATGGCTGATAATAAAGGACGTATGTGGATTTGGAACTATAGGATGTCTGGGGATAACCATCTTATTTATAGCTCTGAGATCCTATACAAATCTCCACCTTTCCCATTTGCTTTATTTACTGGAGGGATAGGAGAATTTCAGGGTCTTGTACATAAAATTATAAGCTCATCAGGTATTAAAAGATACTGATGAATATTAGGTAGAGGCAAATATTATCAATAGTCGTGTTTTTTAAAAATATGTTTTTATTGAGTTTTTAGAAAGAGAGAACGGGAGAGAGATAGAAACACTGATTGGCTGCCTCTGCATGCCATCCTTGGGATCAAGCCCACAACCAGGGCATGTGCCTTGACTGGGAATTGAACCAGTGACTCCTTGGTGCATGGATTGTTACTCAAACATTGAGCCACACTTGCCGGGCTCAAGAGTTATTTTAACAGGAGTGGCTGACTTGATCTTACCAATATCAAGTTGCCAGGCCCAAAGTTCATTGGAATGTCCTGCAACAAACGTTCAATTTCAATATTTTTTTCCTCTTGTGGAAGTTCCTTTAAAACCATTATTTCCCAATTGGTATACAGGCTTTGGTGATATCTGAGGATAGCTGTCTCCATCTGATATTAGCAGCTTCTCATCCTCGAGGAATTTCGCAACATGGATGGCCCTTGAGAACATTATGCTAAGTGAAGTAAGTCAGAAAAAGCTAAGAACTCATGAACACAAACAGCAGTGTGGTGGTTGCCAGAAGGAAGGCAGTGAGAGGAGAAGGGGGTCCTAATATATGGTGACAGGAGAAGATTTGACTTTGGGTGGTGGGCACATGGTGCAAATACAGATCTTGTAACAGAGAAACCCACACCTGAAACCTGTATGTTCATGTTGACCAATGTCACTCCAATAAATTTAATTTTAAATGATCCTCTACAGGCGTATGCCAGCAAACCTTACTTAGCTCTTCTGTTTCATTGCTCTCAGAAACCAGAAGGTGTATTAAATGGAACAGGTCATAATAGCTGGGGTCATATGTTCTAACAGTTAAATCAGATTCCTTTGCAAACCCATAGGGGTCAGGGAAACCTTTAGTGAAATTTCTTACTCCTCCTTTAGTCCAAGGAACATATACAATAGCTGGTTGCCCTTTGCCTGAGACAGGCTTTTCCCTGAAGAAAGCTGCTAGAATTGCTGGATTATCCTTGTCTTTTTTTCTTTCCCAGATGACCCAAGCATTTTATTGAATTATATCAAGCCCTCACTTATTCGCTACTTAAAAAAACATTCAGGCCTATACTGAAAGTACTTCCTCTCTGGTTTCCAGAACATTATTTTGTTTCCATCACATAATTTTCCACTCAATCCTGGAGCAGTTGACTTGAAATCACATTTGCACTGTGCACTACAGGAAGCTACAGGAGACTTCACTACGTCACTGGATTTCTTCAATCCCTTACATTTTCTGTCACCCACTGCAACAATTAGTTCAATTTTGCAGAAACATTTGAAAAACAGATCCTTGCTCAATAACCCAGCACCCTCCAGGATTTTAAAAGTGAAGAGTGTTACTTTTGCAAGTCAGAATCTGATACCAATTAAGTGGTGACAGCTTTGCAAATACACAAGAAAATGCTCTTCCATGGCTAGGAAGGGAGACTGCCACAGTGACAGGTCCCAAAGACACATGGAGATTTCCTTGTCTCACTTTCCATTCTTATTTCCCCTGGGCCAATAGGGAATGCTAATGGAGGAGATACAGAGATAGAAGGGGAAGGAAGAAGGTAGGGGCAGAGCAACAGACAAGAAAGCTCAGAGAGAAAAACCAAGATGGTGGCATAGGTAAACACCGGAGATTGCTACCTCCCACAACAACTTCAAAAATACAACTAAAATACAAAACGGACATCATCCAGAACCACAGGAAGGCTGGATGAGTGAAAATTCTACAACTAGAAGGAAAGAGAAAAACATACCGAGACTCAGAGAAGGTGCAGTGCGCAAGTAAAGTACGGAGGTACGGAGGCGCAAATGGAGAGGGCTGGCGGCTGAGGACACGGTTGTCTTTTTCAATCGGTAGGGAGTCTCAAGCTCTGTGCTCCAGTTCCGGGCGAGTCTCTGGGCACCCAGACTCATACGGGAGAAACTGGACTGTCTGGTATTAGTCGGAACTCGAGGGCAGCTTTCTCTCGGAGGTGCTTGCAGCGATTGCCAGGACACTGAGAAGCAGGGCTCTGAGGGCAGCCATAGCTGCTTGCTCTGCCCTGTTGATCCCCTGGGACCCTGGCTCCGCCCAGGCTGTGTGCCAGTTTTTGCATATGAAAGGCCTGGCCCTTTGCAATCTGAAAATCACCTAACAAACTGCAGCTGGCCCAAGGCCCCACGGCAACTCAGCAACTCACATTGCTTCACAGCTGAGCTCCTGCTGGGTAGCCTCAGGAAGAGGCTAGATTAGCACCTCCTTAGAGATCCAGGAGCCAGTGTGCCCGGTGGTCAGAGTGGGACCATCTAGATTGCAGTTCCTCGGATCCATAAGGGACACACTCAGGGGGCAGTCTCAGTGAGCACCAAAGCCCCACTGAAGCGAGTCTTGCCCTGGAGGGGTGGCTCCAGCACAGAAGTT
>NW_006296528.1:250150-256341 GCF_000327345.1 Myotis davidii
CAGAGAGAGGCAGGGGGAGGGGGAGAGAAATATAAATATTGATGAGAGAGAAATATCAATTGGCTGCCTCCTACATGCCACATACTGGGGGGTCAAGCCCATAACTTGGGAATGTGCCCGGACCAGGAATCGAACCTGAGACTTCTTAGTGCATGAGATGACCCTTAACTAGCTGAGCCACAACAGCTGGGCTGTGCTTTTTTATATGGGATGATTTTATTTTACTCAAATGTTGTTAATGAATCTTGGTCCATTCTAGTATTCTCTTTCTTCTTTAATCTAATTTGAAAATGTTGTGGTGTGTGTTTTTTAGAAAATTGTTTCTTTATATAAGGTTTCAAATGCATTAATAAAACATTGTTCATGATAATCTCTTATACCTATTTAAATCTCTCCAGCATCAGTAGTTATATCTCCTGTTTTCCTCTCTAATATTGTTCTATTCTGCATTCTCTTTTCTTAGTAACATATACTATTTAGTAATTCTTATAAGGAAGAATTAAATAACTTGAGTCTTTCTCTGAAAATGTCTTTATTTCACTTTTTCTCTTTTGATAGAGAGTTTAGCTTGATAAAGAATTCTAGGTTGATAGTTTCAGCCCTTTAAATATATGGTTTCCAGTATTATATGAAATGCTGAAAGGTATCCTTTAAGAAGAGGAAGAAGAAGAAAATGGTTAAGATATAAATTATGAACAACAAATACACATCTATCAACAAGTGAAACTAAAAATCAAGTGAATAAATAATCTGATGATAACAGAATAAACTGGTGATTATAATAGAATCAGGGGCATAGAAAGGGAATGGACTGACTATTCTTGGGTGGGAAAGGGGTGTGGGGGATGTGGGAAGAGACTGGACCAAAATCATGGGGGAGGTGAGGGTGGAGGGTGGGGTGGGAACCAGGTGGAGGGGATCTATGGGGGGAAAAAAGAGGAATAACTGTAATAATCTGAACAATAAAGATTTAATTAAAAAAAAAGAAAAAGAAAGCTCAGAGAGCAAATATAGTGGAAGAGCTGTAAAAGGGGAAGGAATGGGGTGTTGGCATTTATTAGCTTCAGAAGCCTTTTTTAGTTCATAGATAGTCTCTAAAATATCTTATTAACTTAAAAAAAGAATTTATCTGTGCTCCTCCTAGAAGTCTCTAATTTCCAAATCAATATATGCTTCCAATTCATTCAGTTTAATTTTAGAGCCAGAATATTCTAATTTTTGCATGCAAAAATTAATTTAAGCACTCAAAGAAAACTGCACTTTGGCCATTTTCAGTCGATATAATTTTTAGTCAAATCTTCCCATTTCTGTAAAGTACTTGCAAGGAAAAGCTTCCTACTTATTGCATATCTCTAGGAGTATTAATGGGGGGGTAGGGCCTGGGGTCGGGAAGTTTTGGCCTTGGAGGCAAAAAACCTTTGCTGAATAAATGAGAGCCTGAAATTGTTCGGCTCTGAAGATAAGGGACAAATCTTGGGTATTCTTAGGTGACTAGGAATCTTTGTGGAGGTGCGAGGGGGCATCCCCTATGATGTGCAGGAGCCCTATAGGGAATTCCAATTTAACTGTATTTAACAATTGACTCATTCAGGGATGTGCATATAAAGGTTGGTCACCTCATACTCTGAGTCCTCATGGCTGTATTAGACCAACAGGGAGAAAACCTGAAACAGGTAAGAGGGTTTGTTGATGCTACTCAGGAAGTGAGAGCCCTGTGGAACTCAACCCAAAAGCAGCACACTTTGACCCACTACACAATATCCCTAGAAATTTGTTCAGACTCTACAGATCCTAAAATAAAATTAGAATTAAAATGGAAAATCCTGCCTTCAAGGCCTGAAACTCCCACTCCCCAGCCTCTATTAGTACTCCTGGAGATACACAATAAGTAGGAAACCTTTACTTGCACGTACTTTACAGTAATGGGAAGATTTAACTAAAAATGATATCAACCTTGCACCGGCCAGTGTGACTCAGTGGTTGAGTATCAACTCATGAACCAAGAGGTCATTTGTTTGATTCCCGGTCAGGGCACATGCCTGGGTTGCAGGTTCAATGCCCAGCCCCAGTTGGGGTATGTGCAGGAGGCAACCAATTGATGTCTCTCTCTTACATCTATGTTTCTCTTTCTTTCTCTTTCTCATTCCCTCCCTCTTTTCCACTCTCTCTCTAAAAAAAAAAAAAAATCCTCCGGAGAGTATATATATAAAATAAATAATTTAAATTGAATTAATCCATTACAGATCACCAAATGATTGTTTTAACCTTTCTTATATACAGTACATGTCTCATGTACTCTTTAATCTATAAAAAACACAAAGGACATGAAATATAAATGAAAATTTAACAAAAAGGAAAGGAAATATACAGTAAAAGTAATCCTATATACTAAGGTAATATGCAAATTGACCCTCACTCTGTCACACCATCATAAGAAGGCTGTGCCCACAGTGGAGGCGAGGTTCCCATTATGAGCCATAACGAGCCATAACCAGTGATCAGCAGGGACCTGAGGCTGCGTGGCGCTAGACTGGAGCAGGGGACCTGAGGCTGCACCCCCCTCCCGGTGGGGCTTGAGGGAGCCTGCAACCTCAGGCCATGTCCCCTGCCCTGGCACTGGGCCAGGGGACCTCAGGCCACACCCCTTGCCCCGTGGGGCTTGATGGGGGACCTGAGGCTGTGCTCCCCACCCAGTGGGGCTTGATGGGGGCCCTGAGGCTGTTCCACCCCGCCTGGCAGGGCTTGATGGGGGTGGGGCTCGCCAGGTCTGGATCTTGCCCAGTGGGGGTGGGGCTGGCCGGGTCTGGGTCTGGCATGATTTTGAGGTACACGCGGGTGGGCGGGCACTTGACTCTGGGTCCCACAGCATCTCCCAGACTCTGACAGAAGGAAGATTTTCATATACACTTTACTAATTTTCTTTCATCTCTGACACTTCTATTATAGAGAAATAGCATTATTAAAATATTTCCTCTAATTAATTTCCTTTTAATGTGCACAAACTTCATGCACCGGGCCACTAGTTTAATAATAATAAGAGGCAGCAAAAGCAAGACACATGAAGTGTTAACAATGTGAGGTTTAGTGGTAAACTGACTCATAGTCATGCATTCTCTCTTTTGTTGCCTGAGACATGACTGATTTTATAGGGATCAGCATGAAAGGGTTGTTGGGTTGAGAAGAGAACTGTTTGAGAGGAGACATCTGAGAATTGAGATTTGGCTGTAGAATTCCTAGGAGGAGTACAGATAAATTCTTTTTTTAAAAAATAAGTTAAGTTTTAGAGACTATCTCTAAACTTTTTAAAAAAGGCTTCTGAACCTAATGAGTGCCAATCCCCCGCCTTCTACAGATCTTCCACTATATTTTCTCTCTGAACTTTCTTGTCTGTGATTATTCTCGCCCTCCCTTTTTGCTTCCTCTTCTATCACCTCTATGTCTCCTCCACTACCATACCCTCGTGACCGAGGGAAAAATGAGAATAGGAATTCAGACAAGGATAATCCAGGAATTCTAGTAGCTCCCTTTAGAGAAAAACTGGTGTCAGGCAGAGGAAAACCAGCAATGCATAGACTAGAACAGAATTAAGTAAACTACCTAAAGATTTTCCTGATTTTTTTTTCTGGGACCTTAATCGGTTTGCAGATGAGTTTAATGAAATTGTTAAATCATGCAACTATAGCAATTCTTACCTATTCCAATTAATATACCTATTGATTTCTGGAAGCAAAAGCAACAGAATTACTAAACAGGGTTTCTGGGAAACTCTTGGAGAGGAGTCTGTTTTTATGGTAGAAAGCTGGGTCATCTTAAGAAAATTATAGGAAAGTGAAATGGGACTTAGAAAGAAAAGAAAGAGAAGCAAGCGTAGGGTTGCTCCAAGCACTATGAGAAGGCATTTCCTCTTCTCTTTAGTTTATGAGAAATTAAAATTACATAAAGGGGAAAATTACTAAAGCTCTTGAAATACTGGGGCTACTTTATTTGTTCTTAATCACACATAACTAAGTTGGAGTAAAGCTTCTGTGCAAATGGTAGGGATATCTAATCTACTGATGCCTCTTTTTAAAATTTTAAAAAATATGTTTTTATTGATTTTAGAGAGAGAGGAAGAAGGAGGGAGATAGAAACATTGATGAGAAACATTAATTGGCTGCCTCCTGCAAGCCTCGTACTGGGGGACAAGCCCACAACCCAGGCATGTGCTGTGACCAGGAATTGAACTAAGGACCTCTTGGTATGTGGGTCAGTGTTCAACCACTGAGCCACATCAGCTGGGCTCGTTTTACATTTTTTAAAAATATGTTTTTATTGATTTTTAGAGAGAGAGGAAGGGAGAAGGAGAGAGAGAGATGGAAACATTGATGTGAGAGAGAAACATCAGTCAGCTGCCTCATGCACACCTCCTACTGCGGATTGAGCCAGAAACCTGGTCATGTGCCCTGACCGGGAATTGAACCAGCGACTTCTTGGTGCATGGGACGATGCTCTACCAACCAAGCCACACCAGCCAGGGTACCAATATCTCTTTTATTTTTATTTATTTTAAATATATTTATTTAAATAATAAATATATTATTTAAAATATATTTATTTTAAATATATTTATTTTTATTGACCTCAGAGAGACAGGGAGAGGGAGAGAGAGAGGCAGAAACATCAATGATGAGAGAGAATCACTGATCAGCTGCCTCCTGCGCAGCTCCCATGGGGCATGGAGCCCGCAACCCAGGCATATGCCCCCGACCAGAATCGATCCTGGTTTCCTTCAGTCCGCAGGCTGACACTCTGTTCACTGAGCCAAGCCAGCTAGGGCACCAATATCTCTTTTAAAACAGGTCTTCTTCCAACTAGGGAATGTTGTGGGGATATCCACACTAATAAAAGAGAAAGATGCAAATAGACTGTACCTTCATGACACCCACCAGCCAATCAGGAGCGAGTATGAAAATTAACCCAACAAAGATGGTAGAATAATTTGCATACACAGGCGCCGAGCGGCCGGGGGCAGGGCAGAACAGGGGCAGGTGTTCCACACTGCCCCAGCTGCTCTGGGCCTCTGGGCAGCGTGGGAAGGCGGAAAGGTGGCTCTGGCCAGAGTGAAGACAGTGCCAGCAGCCAGGGGAAGGAAGGCCCATTCTTGCACGAATTTTTGTACTGGTAGGGTGAGATTTTCTTGAAACCAATGATGCCCACATATTCTTTTTCCAGAAGGGTGAAATGCATTTAGAAGTAAATAAATCAGATACTGAACCAATTGAGAAAATGATGATTTTAAAGAAACCTCCCTCAACAAGAGGAACTGAACATTTGTTATAGGATGTTTCAATGCAACTTCAAGCCTTTTCCAGTCACAGATATCCTTCATGTGTGAATTGGAATTAAGCCCAATATACAAGATTACTGAAACAGAAAAAATCCTCAACTGAGGCTATTTTTCCGTTGATTTTTTAGAGACAGTGTAAGAGTAGGGGAGAGACACATTGATTGGTTGCCTCCCCTATGCCCCCAACCAGTGCTGGGAGCCTGCAACCAAGGTACGGGCCCTTGACAAGAATCAAACCCAGGACTTTTCAGTCCACAGGCTGACACTCTATCCATTGAGCCAAATTGGCTGGGGCTACAAGATTACTTTGAAAAGGGGGCTTATAATTCCAGTTATGAGTATCTGTAATTTTATCCTTCCAGTAAAGAAACTCAGTGGAAAAGGATGGAGATTTGTTCAGAATCTCATAGCTATAGATAAAATACTCATTTTCAAACATCCTGTGGTTTCAAATCCACATAACCTGTTACCAGGGAGTCCTGTGAACTGCAAATATTTTTCAGTAAATGTATTACTGAATTTATGTAATGTCTTTTCCAGCATCCTATATAATGAAGAGGTAATATGCAAATTGACCATCACTCCATCATGCCATCACAAGATGGCTGTGCCCACAGTGGAGGCGGGGTTCCTATAATGAGCCGTAATGAATGATCAGCAGGGACCTGAGGCAGCATGGTGCTGGGCCAGGGCGGGGGACCTGAGGCTGTGCCCCTCGCCCAGCCTGCAAACAACCATCAGCCACTCACCCAGCCTGGGCAGGCACCTCAGGGGGACCCCTCACCCTGAAGGGGGTTTGGCCAGCCTGAAAACTGCCCTCAGCCCCTCACCCAGTCTGGTCAGGCACCCCAGTGGGACCCACCTC
>NW_006296528.1:256449-260823 GCF_000327345.1 Myotis davidii
ACAGGGACAAATCTCCCATCTTTGAAAATATCTACATCAAATCTGTTTAAATAGATTTTCATCTGCATAATATAACACATTCTGACAAGACCACCACCACCACCAATGTGGTCAGTGTTGTGCTGATAAATGTTTCTGGGCTGAGGGACCCCCCCCGAGTGCACACATTTTTGTGCACCAGGCCTCTAGTGTATATATATATAAAAGGCAAATATGCAAAATGTCCCCTCAGGAGTTCGACTGGGAGAATGGGAGTTCGATCACTCACTATGATGTGTTCTGACCACCAGGGGGCAGTGTGGAACATGGCAGGTGACCAGCAGCGGTGGCAGGGGCGCTGAGGGAGTGAGGGTAGGAGGAGTTGAGGAGGCGGGGAGGTAGGGAACCTGATAGGCCCTGATTGCCAGCCAGGCCTAGGGACCCTACCAGTGCATGAATTTTGTACCCTGGGCCTCTAGTATTAATCATAATAATTACACTTGTTCTTTCAGCTTTTCAAAGCTTGTGTATATAGCCCACTGTTAATGATTGCTGAAGGTTTATAAGATAACTTTTGTATTATCCATAATACTCTTTTTATGGTTTCTCTTTTGAAATTTAGAAGAAATGCTATTGCAAAAGAAAGAAAAGGGATGTGTGTATTTTTAAGAGAATAGTAGTTGGTCCTAATAACTTGGTTATTTCTGAATGAGTAAAAAGAAACAAGCAAGGGAAGTTATAGAAAGTTAGTGGAAAAGGAATATTCAGAAAGGAATTTTATGTATAAATACTAGAACCCAATTATGGAATGTGCTTATCACTAACCCAACAAGGACACTAACTAATTCAAATAGAAGCTAAAATGGCTAAAGTTAATGGTCTTCTATAACGGCTGCTAAGGCACATGAAAATTTGCTTATGAAACTCTTACTGCCCTCCTGGCCTCTGGAATTTTTTTAGATGGCAATTATAATATACAGTATTAGGTTCTTACAACTTTTGGCCCCAATTAAACCTTAAGGTTACACATCTTCCAATTGCATAATTAGTGGAAATCAGATTAATAATAGCACCTGAGTGTTGCCAATGGGAAGTAGATGGGCCATAGTAAAAAGAAACCCATCTCATGGTCAGATTATGAAAACTGAAGAGGTATATAGTGTATCCTCACCCTGTAAGTAAATGTCATACTGATGCCATTGTAATAACCTGGTTATTATTTAACAGGAAAGGATGAAAGGGAGGGCTAAGAAATATAGGCATGCCACTTATACAGCTTTGCCAAAAAGCTGCATTTAACACTCTCCAAGTCTGTTCCCCACTGATTGCTGGGGAAAGGGACTGGACAAAGGCAGTTTAGACGCATGCCCTGTAAGGGCTGAGTGAGTGGGAAGGTGCTTGGCCTTCAATCACACCTGGAAGCAGGTCAGTGACCAGAACAGGTGTGGCCATGACAATCTCGAAACCTGAACATTTAAATTTCCAAAGGAGCCACACTCTCTTGGTTTTTACTCTTTCTCTGGTGTCCTGGGCTCCTGGGACTCCTGCTGCAATGGGCTGCGCTGCCTGTGCTCAAGGCCATGTGGGACACCCACAGTGAACTGATGGACTTTAATTAGCTCGGATGCTGAACTATTCCTGGCTGCCACATGGCACGGAAGTTCTGGATGCTGGTCCTGCTTTTGGCTCTGCTGGAACCCCAGCCGCACCTCTTTCAGGACTGGCTTAAGGTGCAGGGGACTTTGTCACTTCACGCAAATAAAGCCTTTTCCACATCGCATTCTCCTGTGCAAATCTTAGAAAATTCTTTTTCTGAAGATATTGCAAGAACCTCAACCCCATTCCCACGAGTGAGGGAGGAATTTTATTCACTGGTAACTAGATGCAAAATATAGCGAAGTGAGACAGGCAGAAAAACCTGGATCATAACAGCTTATAGCTTAAAAATGATCCAATGTTTTTCTCTTTTTAAATCCTCATCTGAGGATATGTTTTTATTGATTTTTAGAGAGAGAGGAAGGGAGGGAGAAGGAAAAAGAGAAAATCATCAATGTGAGAGAGAAGCATTGATCAGCTGCCTCCTGTATGCACTCTGACCAGATCAAACCTGCAAATTGGGCATGTGCCCTGACCAGGACTTGACCCTGCAACTCTTCAGTGCATAGCTCCAACCAGCTGAGTCACACTGGCCAGGGCCAGAGTGTTTTTCTTAATAAAGGCCCATAAGACCTGGCGGCCTCCCATTTATCTGCCTTTCTATTTGGAGAAAAATTCAGCTTTGACTTTCATGCAAGGTTATGGTCTTGCCCCATCCCCAATAGTCCATTGTTCAGCAAGACAAACGCTGACACCAAAACTTCTTAGGCATGAGCCTTCCTAGCACTGTGGGACCACATTATCCAACAAAAGGGTTGGTCATCAATGCATACTTCCAGATTGATTTATAACCAAAAGGGGGATGTGGAAATGAAAAAGGGCTACATGCTAAACCTGACAAACTCAGGGGAGGCCTGTGTGGTGGCCTTACAAACTCAGAGATCTGAAGTAACCACATAGGATAGTCTGAAATTAAAATGTAAAAAAATTGTTCATTATAATCCATAAATGAGTGAGATCACGTGATATTTATCTTTCTCTGACTCGCTTATTTTGCTTAGCATAATGCTCTCCAGTTCCATCCATGCTGTTGCAAATGGTAAGAATTCCTTCTTTTAACTAAAAGCAGTTCATGGTGGGTAGTCATGTCATAGGGCAATATTTTTCTCCAACAAAGGCCAATCTTCACCTTACTTGAGCCTGTCTGTTTGTCTTTCTGCATCTAGGATAACCACCTGGTAAACAAACCTTTGGAATAACAAAGTAATTCCT
Source organism: Myotis davidii (assembly GCF_000327345.1). Classification (NCBI taxonomy): domain Eukaryota; kingdom Metazoa; phylum Chordata; class Mammalia; order Chiroptera; family Vespertilionidae; genus Myotis; species Myotis davidii. The sequence continues at coordinate 259,297 of NW_006296528.1, forward strand.
AACCCTTGCCCCGCAAAGCACAACCACAACACCAGAGCAGAGACCACCAATGCCCTCATTGTTATTGTTATCATGTTAATTGTTGACTGTTAACTATCCTGTACCCACTTATGTAAAAGAAAGTGTCTATTCATTTTTACTTTTTATACAATACCCAAGGTTTCCCCCTTTGCTTTCTCCTGCCTCCCTATTCTATCACCAGTGGATTTCACGTAACCCCCATACGTCTTCTCCTTTGATTGTAATGTATAAAATAAGGTGAATAATTGCCATTCTCTGAAGCATTTTCTTAACCTGTTGAGGTTTTGCTTACTGGCAATTATACTCAGTTTGGCTCAAAAAAATTCATAAAAATTCTTACAGGTTTGAATATTTCTTACGTCGACATGGCAAGTGGAAGGATGGTGCTTTTTATAGAGGTGAGGCCGAGATGAAGGGAAGGGATGAGGACCAGCTGTGGTGGGAAGCTGGTGGAGCAGGTTTTGCAGGAAGGAGGGGAATCAGGATTTAGTTTTTGGCTCCATGTGAGGTACCTTTAGATGTCCCAAGAGTTTGGATTAGAGCTTGGCTTTAGGGCCTCCTAGGACCTCCAGAACCAGAAAAAGGAAGAACTGGCACCTACTTCATGACAACAAAGTGCAGGCCAGCCTCCTGCCTGATCTCCGGGCGTGCCTCTGCCATGGCAGAGACTAGAGTCAAGACCAGAAGAGACTTCAGGGAACATTCAGGACATACTTTGAGGAACAGAACTCTAGCCTAGAGAGCAGAATTGAGCAAATTATCTGACAAGATTGTAAAGACTAGAAGAGTCTAATGATTTGAGATGACCACGGCTGCAGGATCCTATAGATAAGAAAATGTAAACATTCTTAAGATTCTAAAGTTTCCAAGGCAAGACTTCCTACTACCCTGGAAATAAAATTCAAGTTCCTCATGGCAGCCTACCATGGGAGCCTTCAGGATCTGTCCAGTGGCTGCTGAATTTACATCATTTGGTTCCACTCTAATGTCTGCTCACAATGCTCCACTCATGGTGACATTTTGTTTCTCAAACACCCAGTCAGTCTCAGGGCCTTTGCATAGCTCTCTGACTGAAAAGCTTGGCCTGGAGATTGAGGCTGGCTCATTTTCTGTTCCTAGCTCAAAGGCCTGTCCCCTCCAGAAGGAAGTAACCCAGACCACATAAACTGAATTGGCACTTCTCCCCATCCCAGACCCTGCTTTTATTTATTAAATAAGGTACTATATAAGTACTAAACTAATTAATATTTTACACTAGTGCCTGGCATGTAGTAAGTTTTGAATGTTTGTTAAATACATAAAACATTTTCTTCATAGCCTTTTACCACCACCTGAAAGCATCCTATCTAATAAAAGAGAAACATGGTAATTGGCATACGACGGCTACCCTTCCCATTGGCTAATCAGGGTGATATGCAAATTAACTTCCAGCCAAGATGGCGGCCAGCAGCCAAGCAGCTTAAACTGAACATGAGGCTTGCTTGCTTCAGTGACGGAGGACTGCAA
>NW_006296528.1:261764-268290 GCF_000327345.1 Myotis davidii
CTAGGGATTGGGCCTGCCCTCTGCCACCCGGGAGCAGGCCTAAGCCAGCAGACCGTTACCTCCCGAGGGGTCCCAGACTGCAAGAGGGCACGGGCCGGGCTGAGGGACCCCCCCCCTTACCCCCCGAGTGCACAAATTTTTGTGCACCGGGCCTCTAGTCTTATATATTGATCTACATTTTAATTCTGCCTTTCCCACCAGAATGTTCTCTCCATGGGGGCAGGGACTTCTGGCTCACTGATGTATCTCCACTGTCTAACCCATAGTAGGTGCTCAATAAATATTTTGTTAAGTAAATTATTTGAATACAATTTGCTAATCTCTCAAATTTATCTAAAGCGTAGTCAAGGTTTCCAAATTTTCAAGTCTAAAGAGCAGAGATTCAGAGGTTCTCAATATAGATTTAATAAAGTTAAAATAACCAAAATTCAATTGAGTAAATATGAAGATATAATTGGTTTTAATTAAAAGATTCATGAAACAGGCCCCGTCCATTCTAGCAACTAGAAAGGTGCAGCAAGAGGCTGTACAAATGGCAGGTTTTTATAGGAAGGGTGGGACAGGGCGCGATGGACAGGAGAAGGGTTTTTGGGGCCAGAGACATCTTTTCTTGGGGGAAAGAGACTGAGGGTTTTGCCTCTTCTTTCCTTGGTGCATGGAGAGGCCCCCTGTGACCTCACTGGTGCTTGACCAGAACATTCCAGACTGGCTGATTAAGAGTCTGTTTCTGGTAGAGGTTAAAACTGCAATTAGATTAGGTATTAAATCTAGGTTCAGTATCATGGGTTTTTAGCATGAATGATGCCCTTTGGGGCCTGTGGTTTCCTCTTTAACAGCAGGAGCTGAGACACTGCTAGTGGACCCTGGCCTCTCCTCACCCTTCACCTGGAGATGCCGACACATCTGGTACAGTGGCTGACAGCTGATCTACTCTGTCCCCGACCTGCTACTTTCCACCAGACATCTTCCGACCTGGGGTGAGTGGGGCCAGGGTGACCCTCTTTAAGTTTAAGCTCCCATCATGGATTTTTCTTAGTCTACTTTGGAGGCTGCCAACCCAGCAGGCTGAGTGGTGTGTTCTGGAAATTGCTGAGGGGGTTATTTTGTTTGGGATTGTCCCAGCATTATGGTTCTAGCACCTGACTTGCAGTCTGGGTATGAGTCATGGTGGTCTGCTCTCTGGCCCTCGCCACCCTTCCCCCACTTTTTCTTCCCAGCTTTGCTTGTCTCTCTCTTCCATCCTTCAAAGCCACCTGACCCAGCACCTAGAACTGGGCAGAGGGGAAGTCTTGCTTCCTTCCTGCTGTCCCCGGCCTAGGGTTTCCCCGAGTGTACAGAGCAGCCCTGGCTGTGAGTAATGTTAGGGACTTGGTTATGCCACAGACTGCAGAGCAGTAATGTTCTTTGGTCTGCTAGTGCTGCCCCTTATCCCTTCCCGCCTCCCATCCTTACCCATCCCTTCGTCCATCCTGTCACCCGCCTCTTTACTCCATCCTCTCTTTCTGACACTATTTACCATATGCTACAGCTGGGTAAGTGCGTGTGTGTGTGTATCGAATAGGAAGGCAGTCAAGGGAAAATAAAATTGCATGTCTTCCCTGTGATGACTCTTTCTCCCTCTGCTCCATCTCTATCTGTATCTGATTATCATCTGGTTCCACAACCCCCTTTCTTTTGCTTTAAAAAATAATTATTTTGCCCTAACTGGTTTGGCTCAGTAGATAGAATATGAGCCTGCGGGATGAAGGGTGCTGGGTTCAATTTGGTCAAGGGTACATGCCATGTTGTGAGCTCTGGTCCCCAGTGGGGGACGTGCAGGAGTCAGCAGATCGATGGTTCTCTCTCATCATTGATGTTTCTCTCTCTCTCTCTCTCTCTCTCTCTCTCTCAAATCAATACAAATATTTAAAAAATTATTATTTCAGCCCGGCTGGCATGGCTCAGTGGTTGAACATCGACCTATGAACCAGGAGATCATGGATTGATTCTGGGTCAGGGCACATGCCCCGGTTGTGGGCTTGATCCCCAGTGTGGGTGTGCAGGAGGCAGCTGATCAATGATTCTTTCTCATCATTGATGTTTCTATCTTTCTCTCCCTCTCTCTGAAAAATCAATAAAAATAGATTAAAAAATAATTATTTCAAATACAGAGTCAAGACAGGTTTAGAGGAATTATCATGTTTAGTCATATATGCACAGCTATTTTTTTATATCTTAACATTTTTATCATTTGTATCTTTAGAGAAATAAAATATTCCTGACTGATTTGGGACCTCCTGTGTCCCCTCCCAGATGTCATATAGTTAATATTCTGAGGCATTTTAAAATTATTTTCCTACATATTTGTGTATCTGTTACCAGAAAGGGGACTGGGCCTGAGCGAGTCTACCTTGGACTGGTGGGTAGTGTGTGGCTTCTTGACTTCATGCAGGAAAGATTTCACAATACAAGTCCAAGTGATTTTGAGAAAATGTTTATTAAAGCTGGGGACAGTGAAACAAAGAAGGGCCTAGGATAGAAGAAGCAACAGGAGCGCCCACTCGGGGCTGCTTTGACTCACTGGAAAGTCAGAGAAAGGGGGGCCTTGGAGACAGGGTCAAGGGGTTTGCCTGGGATGAGCTGCCTGCTCATTGCTCTCTTGGTTATAAGTTTTGTGGGGTCCCTTAGAGTTTAGGGCAGTGGTTCTCAACCTTCTGGCCCTTTAAATACAGTTCCTCATGTTGTGGCCCAACCATAAAATTACTTTCATTGCGACTTTATCACTGTAATGTTGCTACTGTTATAAATCGTAATGTAAATATCTGATATGCAGGATGGTCTTAGGCGACCCCTGTGAAAGGGTTGTTTGACTGCCAAAGGGGTCACGACCCACAGGTTGAGAACCGCTGCTGTGGGGGAAAATGAGAGGAAAGGGAAAGGCATGAGTGTGCTCCCGGAGGGAGTGCACTGGCTGGGTCCTTAGTCTTGAGGGTTTTAAAGGCTGGGAGTTTAGGAGAAGACCTCAATAGAACACTCATCAGTTTTCTAGCTGTGCCCTTCCAGGGTTGTGGTAGCCAATGATTGGTCAGCGCCACGACAGGAGGGCCTGCAGCTGAGTTACTGCAGCTGGTCCTGGCATTGCCTGCCTGGTTTTGCTACTTTTCTGGGCCTCGAGCTGAAATACAACTGAGGCCTAGATGTTGTATTTAGGGAGGAAATGTCAGGGGTCTAAACTGCATGCCCAGCGATGTGTCAGGGGAGGAAAGGTCACCCTGGGATGGAGGTCCAGCACCAGTCTTGCCTGTTGCTAGGCACCTGGGGCTTTCTGCCCTGGTGACTGACAGATCCTCCCTTCCCCCAACTGGTGGGTGGAGTATGATGTAACCTGCCGCCCGGAAATACCTGAGTGGCTAACCATGTACCTTATATGGACTATACGTTGGACCACCAATCCACACCTGCCAAATACCCTAAGCCCTTGTCCTATATGGACAATGCAGTAAGCCACCAATCAGTGTGCGCCGAGTACACTAAGCCCCCACCCTTTCCCATTCCGCCCCTCAAAAGGCGTGCCCACCCCTGCACATGCTGCTGTCCTCCCCTTGCAAGGCAGCCCGGCAAGTGCTTCTCCTCAAATAAAGTCTGTAGTCCTGGTTTTCGGCCTCTGTCTGATTTTTCAGTGACCTTCTGTATCTAGCTGTAAAATTGATTGGCCATTTTGTTCAACTGTCTCAGGTTCCCCATTCCACTTGCCAAGGAATTTTCCTGGCTTCTTATTAACCTGCCTCATATCCACACATGATATTTGGGAAAATGTTCTTTTGTAGGTTTAAAAACTTTATATGTAGGGCAGCACACAGCATAAGCATGCCTTTCTGCAATAGCCCTTTTCTTCAGTTTTTGAGATTGTTCGTATCCACATCTGTGTGTGGGGGGGGTTCATTTTATTGGTCATGGAATGGCTTTACTGTGTCTCCATCTGTTATAGGTGGAAGTGGGGTGTCCTCTTCCCCACTGAGTGCTTGAGATGGGGTCCTTACGATATCTCAAGAAAAATAATTGTTTGAAACTCGTGTGGGAGGATGGTGATTTTTATTTGCATGGAATTACACATCCGGGTTTCTAAAGTCCCATTTCCCTTAATCCAGCCCTGGAGGAAGTGGGGCTGGGAGTCAACAGAGCTAAAAGCAAAGCCAGTGCCCAGTTTCCATTCCACGCTGGCATTGGGTCCGCATTAGCATTAGGCTAGTTGCAGTCCATTAGCCCCTTGTGTGGGGCCCTCATGGCTGCGGGCTCTGTAGGTGAATGCACGGGGGCCAAGAGAGCAGGCCCTGCAACAGGAGCCCCCAGAGTGCCAGGAGAAGAGCGCAAGAGAGAGCGAACTTCTTTGTTTAGGACAGTAAATATTTCAAATCTTTCTCTTCCAGTGCTTGCAGTGGCCACACCTACTCTGGCCAATGACCTGTTCCCAGGTGTGATTGACAGACAGGCGCCTTCCCTGTTTCACCCAGACTTTACTGGGCAGGCATCCATTCTCCACCCTGTTTAGCCCTTCCCCCAGCAATCTTCGGGGAATGGACTGGTAGCTTCTGTTAAATTGCAGCTTCCTGGCGAAGCTGCACAGATGGCGTGTCTATAATATTTGGCCTTCTCTTTGCTCCTTTCCTGTTATTTATAACAAAGTTAATAACAACAGTTTCACATCCACTTCCCCTATGGACGTAGGTCGTTTCATTTTTCCCCTTTTAGCGACAACACTGTGTTTTTCTCTGGTTGAGAATTTCCTCATTTCAAATGCTTGAGTCATGGGGCTTCTGGCTTTAAGGCCCCCTTCTGCTCTCTGCTGGGCTCCAGCCAAGTCTCCCCCAGGAGCTCCTGGCCTCCCTGGAGGTCCCCTCCTCCCCCATCACTCTCCCTCACAGCCAGGGGGATCTTTCAGCTGCAGGTCTGTGATCCTTTGCCTGACACTGATTGCACCTCCAAGCCCACAACTGGATGCCAGTCTTCCTCACCCCTAATTCCCCATGCCCCACACCGCATCTGGCCGACATGACACAGACATTAAGTGGAGTGAAAATGTCCCCATCTCAAAAGCTGGCTTTGGAACTCTCACAGGGCAAGAAGTGTCTTGTCTGATGAAACTATATGGCTTAGCTGGTTGGTGGCATGGAAGAGGGGTGGAGGATAGCATCTCAGGAAATGTTTGGCAGGGCAGCTTAATGGTTCTGCATCCAAATGGAACAGAAAAAGTTTGGGAGATGGGATGGAGAGGTGCGAGAGGTTCAGGTTTGAGCTTTGAGGGTGCTGCTTTGGGCTGGGAAACAGTGATGGCCTACATCCCACTCTGCCCTGCCACTGCATCTCCTAGAGTGACTTCAGCTGTTAGCCAGCCTCTCAGTTTTCCCATCTGGAAACGGAGCTCACAACTACCTGCCTCTCAGAACGCAGAACAACCAAATGCGGGATGCGGCTCATTCCAGCTCCTCATCATAAGGTGGATGGCACATTAGCACCTCCCTCACAGGGTTAATGTGCATTGCGTGGTTAATGGACGATATTGGCAGATAACTGATGTGAGCCAGCTACAGCTTGCTGCAGGCATGGCACCCACACCTCACACAGCCCAAAGTTAGTGTTATTATCTCCATAACTAGTCGCCCGGTGCACGAAATTCGTGCGCTGGGGTACGGGGGGTGGGGGGGGGGTCAGCCCAGCCTGCCCCCTCTCACATACTGGGAGCCCTCAGGCATTGACCCCCATCTCCCTCCAATCACAGGATCGGCCCCTTGCCCAGGCCTGATGCCCCCCAGCTCTTAGCTTCCCCCTGGGTTTCCAATCACTGTCAGTGGCAGGGGGCTTCTTCCTGCTTTCCCTTTCGCCTCCCTGCATTGTGCCTACATATGCAAATTAACTGCCAATCTCAGTTGGCAGTTAATTTGCATATAGCCCTGATTAGCCAATGAAAAGGGTAGTGTCGTACGCCAATTACCATTTTTCTCTTTTATTAGTGTAGACTAGAGGCCTGGTGCATGAAAATTCATGTACTCGGTGGGGGCGGGGGTGTCTCTCAGCCCAGCCTGCATGCTCTCACAATCAGGGATCCCTCAGGGAGGGTCCAGTCCCATTACAGCATGGCTCTGGTTCCCCAGGCCTGCGGACAGGGCGGGAGGGATCAAGAGGCCAGTCTGATCACAGCTCTGTTCCCACAGCTCCCTCTTGCTGCACTGTGGGTGGCAAGGACCCACAGCTCCCTCCCATTGCGGGCGGCCGGGACCCAGGACTGACTCCCACCGCACCCCCGGGATCCAGGACTAACTTCTGCTGCGCCGGCCGGAACCCTAGCCTGGTGTTCGGTCGTTCATCCGGACGTTTAGGTTGTGATGGATCCTGGTTCTTTCTTTATTAGGATGCTTTGGGGGCTTTTCACAATTTGGCCTATACCTTCTCGTCTAGACTCATTTTCCACTGTCTTTGGATACTTTGTGACAACCAAACATGTTCTTATTTTGTGAACCATATTAGTATTAGCATATGTTCTTTTACTCAA
>NW_006296528.1:268650-268955 GCF_000327345.1 Myotis davidii
GGCCATGTCTGGGTCCCATGGACAGCTTCAAGCTCTGCCCCCCGCCCGGCAGGGTCACAGATCCAAGTCCCGGACCACAGACAGCCTCAAGCACTGCCCTCCGCGCAGCAGGGTCACAGATCCAGTCCTGGACCGAGGACAGCCTTGCCCGCTGCCGCCCGCCTTCACTATGCAAATTAGCCTCCACCTTGTTGCTTCAACGTGGGGGTCCCCACTGGGGTGCCTGGCCAGTCTGGGTGAGGGGCTGAGGGCCGTTTTCAGGCTGGCGGGTGACTGAAGCTCCCAACCTCTCCTTTTTTTCTTTC
>NW_006296528.1:269010-273871 GCF_000327345.1 Myotis davidii
TAGAGCAACCAAGCCTCATGTTTGCTTCAGCTGCCTGGCTGCAGGCCGCCATCTTGGTTAGCAGTTAATTTGCATATCGCCCTGATTAGCCAATGGGAAGTGTGTCAGAGGTATGGTTAATTACCATGTTTGTCTATTATTAGATAGGATGCCTTTCCATAGAGATTCAGTTACACAAGGAGTACATGATTATGAGCTCAATAACAATTTCAAAGTCTACAGAAAAGGAATCACTTTCTTCCTGCTATGCCTACTCCCTCGTCCTGCCAGTGTTGGCCCTCACCCCTAGCCCTCCATCCTGAGGAGCTAAGGTTGCTAATGTTCTCAGTTTTGCTGGCAGAACCAGCCTGGTTCTGTTATTTTCTTTTCAATTTTTTTATTGATTAAGTTATTACATATGTGTCCTTATCCCCATGTTACCCTCTATCCCCCTCACTCATGCCCTCACCCCCGTGTTGTCTGTGTCCATTGGTTAGTCCTATATGCTTGCATATAAGTCCTTTGGTTGATCTCTCCCCCTGTTATTTTCTGTATTTCTACAAAGTGAGCCCCACTTTTAGAGAGCTGACAAAAAGCCCCACCCAAGTTCAAGAGGTCATTGGCTGTGTGACTTAGAAGTCACATTCCCCTTTATGAACTCTTATCTCTAAGTCTGAAGTAAATTCGTCCTGCATTTAATTCCATGTTTTCATCAACATGCTCCAACTTCCATAACAAGGAGTGGTTGCCTGGGGGATCTAGAGAACAAGGATGCAGAGGGGCCCATCTGTTCCAAGTGCTAGTGGTCCCAGGGCATCTGGGCCTCAGCTTCTCCCATCCAGTGTTGATGCTAGTGAGTTGTCTGGCCAGGCCTGGCAGGATGATGAGGTTACAGTGAAGACTGAGACAGCGCAACTCACAACCCAGTGGGGTAAACAGATCAGTCACCACTGACTGCCCAGCATGGTCTGGACTGGGCTGGGGAGGTACAGGGAACTGTGGAACCCAGAGTAGGTGCCTGCCCCAGCCTGGGAGTGGTAGGTGCAGGGAGGAGGACTTCCTGGAGGAGGGCATGTGTGAGTCTGAAGAATAAGTAGAGGAAGATCATAGGGAAGAGCATTCCCTGCCAAGAAAACAGCCTGTTGGGAGGTCAAAGGGTAGCATGGGGTGTTTGGAGGAACTCAGGGTTGATGATGATTCTATCACAAAGTGTTGGGGGGGGGGAGTTGGTTTCTCATTCAAGGAGGGGCAGGGCTTGGGATGAAAGAGGGAAGCAAACATTCTAGGTGGGAGACAGCTTATACTGAGGCTTGAGCAATGGAGACCCAGCAAGGATCTTATAGCTGGAGTAGGATGGGGGCCAGATGACACCGATCTGGACAGTGGACCTAGCTTTGGGGGTCCTTAGCTGGAAGACTGTGACATTTAAAGTCCTGAGAATGTCTGGACTCACCAGAGAGAGCGAAGAGTGGATCTGGGTCCTAGCTCCCAGGAATCCCAGCATTGGAGGGGAGGGTAGATGAGGGGCAAGAAAAGAGCCAGAGGATGAGGGGCTCTGAAGAGAGGAAACCCACCATCCCCAGGTGGAGCAGAGGTTCTCAGCAAACTCCTTACCAGAATTTGTATTTTACAATACTTTTCAAAAATAATGTGCGGCTAATATCGATTTTGTATTAAAATTGATCTTTTTAGAATTTCGTGCCAGTTATGAAGATCCCTGGAGGTGCTTTCATTTTTGTTACCACAAAGGGGACCTGGCGCCCTAGCTGGTTTGACTCAGTGGATAGAGCAGGGGTGGGCAAACTTTTTGACTCGAGGGCCACAATGGGTTCTTAAACTGGACCAGAGGGCCGGAACAAAAGCATGGATGGAGTGTTTGTATGAACTAATATAAATTCAAAGTAAACAACATTACATAAAAGGGTACGGTCTTCTTTTTTTTTTTTTAGTTTTATTCATTTCAAATGGGCCAGATCCAGCCCGTGGGCCGTAGTTTGCCCACGGCTGGGATAGAGTGTGGGCCTGCAGACTGAAGGGTCCTGGGTTCGATTCTGGTCACATGCTCAGATTGTGGGCTCAGTTCTCAGTTGGGGGTGTGCAGGAGGCAATCGATCAATGATGTCTCTCTCTTTCTCTCTCCCTTCCTCTCTGAAATCAATTAAAAAATCCTATATAATAAAAGAGAAACATGCAAATTAACCGTCCCTCCACTATGCTCACCAGCCAATCAGAGTGAGTATGCAAATTAACCTCATCGCCTCCTTGGAGACTGATAGTAGGTAGGAGGCAGCCCCCAGCATGGCCTGCTTGGCAGTCACTGCGGTGTGGAGCAGGCAGGCCCTGCAGAGAGCAGAGAACTACAGGGAGTGGGCCTAAACCATCAGTAGGACATCCCTTGAGGGCTCTCAGATTGGAGAGGGTGCAGGTCAAGCTGAGGGACACTGCCCCACCCCGGCACGAATTTTGTGCACCAGGCCGCTAGTATATATATATAAAAGAAAGGGGACCTAGCCCTGATCAGGTCTGCCTAGGGCCATTTGGTAGTGTGTGGGTTCTTGAATTCGTGCAGTAAAGATTTCACAATACATGTGCAGGTGATTTTGAGAGCATGTTTATTAAAGCTGGGACAATGAAACAAGAAAGGGTTGGGGAAAGGAACCTAGGCTGGGCTGCTTTAGCTCACTAAGATGCCAGACTCTGTGGCTCTTCCACAAAATACCACGTGAGGGCACGCATGTACAGTGCAATTGAAACTTTTTGGCCCATGTGCAGATGTCGGTATTTGTGGAAGAGCTGGTATTTTGTGGAAGAGCCACACTTAAGGGACCAAAGAGCCACATGTGGCTCGCGAGCTGCAGTTTGCCGACCACTGTGCCAGAGAAAAGGGGACCTTGGGGTCAGGTGCAGGGCTTAGCCTAGAATAAACTTCCACTGCCCATTGCTTTCCTGGTTGCATGTCTGGTGGGGTCCCTTAGAGTTTAGAAAGTGCAGGTGCGTGCCTGTGGGGGAAAATGGGGGTAAGGGAAGTGCTCTTGGAGGGAGAGCACATGCTGGGACCTTTGTTTTGAGGGGTTTTAAAGGTTGGGTGTGTTAAGGTAAAAGCATTCAAACCTGTTAAGAATTTTTGTGTTTATTTGAGCCAAACTATCAAAAATTGCTGGGAAGCAGAATATCAACGGATTGGAATAATACTCCAGAGAATGGCAGTTTTTCACCTTGTTTTATACATTACAATCAAAGAAGGAGATGAAAGTGGGTTGCGTGAAATCCATAGGTGATAGATTAGAGAGGCGGGAGAAAGCAAAGAGCAGGGGGAACTCTCGGATTGGATAAAAAGTAAAATGATACACATACTTAGGTGGGTACAGGAGAGTTAACAGCCAACAATTAACATGATAATAATAACAATAAAGGAATTTGTGGTATCTGTCCTTGTACCCAGGGCATTTGGTTGTACCCTAGGGGGTCTGGAAAAAAGGGAAGTTACAAATTACCCTGACATTTCAAGAATATGTCATCATAGACAACAGGCTCAGTTAAGGCAAAAAGACAATAGGCTAGTTAAGGTAAAGATTGACCTTGTCTGGGAAGATACCGGCCTAGGACTTGACAACCCAACATAACTGCTTTTAGATAAGTTTTAATTTCAGACCAATCCTGTGGTTACCTTAGGTCTTTGAATTTGCAAGACTACTATGCAGGCCTTCCCTGAGTATGTCAGGTTAGCATGTGGCCCCTTTTTGTCCACAGGTGTTTAGGGGAGGCTTTAGGGGGGAATCTCAATAGAATATTCATCAGTTTTATGTTGATGTGCTAAAATGAGATTTATCCCCTTAACTTCATCTGGCACTTCATTGGCAAATGGCACTAATTGGATTTCTGCTATCTGTCTCCCTGAGTAGGTGATTTAAGCTACTTACCCACTGGTTGTGGAGGAGAACTGCAAACCATTTGCTCTTAAGTGTCCTTGGTTTAGGGAAGGTGGGATTTCTTAGATGGCTGCTTTATCTATTTCTGTTTTCCTAGTCTACTTGTCTTGGCTTGCTACCCTGTTTCACTTTCACTCACTATTTTCTGGGCAGTTTTCACTAATATTGTAAATTTTATAAACAGAGTTGAATTTTTAAAAAAATCATAGGTTTGAATTTGGGCCTACAATTTGACTGAGTTCCTTTTCAGTTGCCTGAAGAGCAGGTAGTCTTGATTCTTTTGCTTATGTAGCACATAAAATCTTTTTGAACAATTTTGTCTCTCCATACATTTTTAAGTTGATGGCAAACTTTTTTTCTGGAGTTCACATTGTTGCAATTTCTGGTGTATTGTAAATATTGACATTTAAAAATAGAAGGTGTTCCACTGTTTTAAATATATCCAGTGTCATCGTTGAAACCTGAGATCCACTATTAACCACTAAAAAAAGACATAAGCACCTTTTTAACTTTATATTTTCTTTTTTCTCATTGAATTTGTACTTCATTCCACCTCCACTGCAGAATTTTATCCAACATATTTTTACACATAAATAATTTTTAGTAATCATCCTATCATATTTCTTTTTTTTAATATATTTTTTATTGATTAAGATATTACATATGTGTCCATTTTTTTCCCCGCCCTAGACAGTCCCCTAGCCTCCCCTATTCCCCAGTGTCTTATGTCCATTGGTTATGCTTATATGCATGTATACAAGTCCTTTGGTTGATCTTCCCCCCTTACCCCCACCCTCCCTTACCCTCCCTCCAAAGCCCGACAGTCCAATCAATTCCTCTCCATCTCTGGATCAGTCCTTGTTCATCAGTTTATGCTGTTCCTTATATTCCGGGGAATATAAGGCCGGGGCATTCATATGCAAAATGAGTGAGTTCATGTGGTATTTATCTGC
>NW_006296528.1:275220-276408 GCF_000327345.1 Myotis davidii
CACGCGCGCGAGCCCCGTACCTCTGCGCTTCTCTTCTGCAGCTTCTCTTGCTCTCAGTGTGCCTTTCCTTCCTTCTAGTTGTAGAATTTACAGTCAGCCAGGCTTCCTGTGGTTTTGATGATGTCCGTATTGTTTTTCTGAGGTATTAATCAATTGTTGTGAGCGGCATTAATTTCCCGGTGTTTATCTCTGCCGCCATCTCAGTTTCTCCCCTATCATATTTCTACTCAACAAATATATGTGACCATATGAAAATAAATAGAAATTAAACAAAATTTGTTTCTTGGGACCACTAAGAAATTAACATTATTCTTCTCGAATTGGATTTTTATTATAACTTTTGTTTGTACACAAGTGATGAAATCATAAATCATTACATCATTTTATATGCAATCATTAAACACTAGAGCAGTGATGGTGAACCTTTTGAGCTCAGCGTGTCAGCATTTTGAAAAACTCTAACTTAACTCTGGTGCTGTGTCACATACAGAAAATTTTTGATATTTGCAACCATAGTAAAACAAAGATTCATATTTTTGATATTTATTTTATATATTTAAATGCCATTTAACAAAGAAAAATCAACCAAAAAAATGAGTTCACATTCACCTCTGACACATGTGTCATAGGTTCACCATCACTGCGCTAGAGGCTCAGTGCAGGAAATTTGTGCATGGGTGCGGTTCCCTAGGCCTGGCCAGCAATTGGAGTGTGAGCATCTGGTGTGGGAGGGCAGGTCCCAGCTGACCTCTGGGCCCTGGGCAGCACCTGGGCCCCACTCGTACCTGCTTTGGCTTGGCACCACCCGCTCACCTGCTACACCATCCTGCCATGGTCCCACTCTCATTGGGGCCTATCGGGGCTGGCAGTGCCTCCACTGCCACCCACTGTCAGTGCTGCATCACTGACACCCACCATGTTCTGTGCTGCCCCCTGGTGGTCAGCACACATCATAGCAAACAGTTGAACTCCCGGGCTCCTAGTTGAACCAAGGGGACAATTTGCATATTAGGCTTTTATTATCCTACTAGAGGCCCGGTGAACAAAAATTTGTGCACTCGAGGGGGAGGGGGGTCCCCCAGCCTGGCCTGTGCCCTCTTGCAGTCTGGGACCCCTCAGGGGATGACCACCTGCTGGCTTACGCCCACTCCCCAGGGGATTGGGCACAAGCTGGCAGTCAGACCTCCC
>NW_006296528.1:276773-281906 GCF_000327345.1 Myotis davidii
GAGGCCATTGCGGCTGAAAGCAGGTATCTGGGTTTGTTTAGATTCTATAATTGAAACTCTGTTGCCATCACTGGAGCTCTAAGCTCTGAGCCTGCTGGGCTGGTGGCTGAAAGCAGGTACCTGGGGTTTGTTTAGGTTCTATAATTGCAACATTGTTGCACCGGAGCTCAGAGCTGGGCTGCGGAAGGCAGGGAACCTTGGCTTCATCCATCACTGGAGCAAGAAAGCCTCCTGTTCACTTCAGCTGCCTGGCTGCTGGCCGCCATCTTGGCTGGCAGTTAAGTTGCACATCTTGCTGATTAGCCAATGGGAAGGGTAGTGAAGTTACAGTTAATTACCATGTTTCTCTATTATTAGATAGGATATAATAAAAGGCTAATATGCAAGTAGACTGAACAGCAGGACAACCAAACAACCTGTCACTATGACGTGCGCTCACCCCCAGGGGGTGTGTGCGGAACATGGCGGGCATCAGCCCCGGGTGGGATGGTAGAGCAGGTGAGTGGGGACACCAGACCAAGGCGGGGCACTGGTTGCTGCCACTGGGGCGAGCCTCTGGTAGTTACTGAAAATTCTTTGCTCCCTTGCACCGTGGTCCCACCCGGTGCTTGCACCTGCTGCTGCCCCCAGTCCCACTCACACCTGCTGCCAGCGCTGGAGCTGCCACTCGCACCCACTGCCAGCCCCTGGTGCTGGCCCCAATCGCTCAGTGCCATCAGCGGGTGTGAGCAGCAGCTGCTGGCCCTGATTGCCCCTGAGGACTTCTCTACCTCCCCCTGCTCCTGAGGGGTGATCAGGGCAGCAGCTACACTCATAGCTGCAGATGGTGCCAGCCCCTGCTCACACCTGCTGCTAGCGCTGGCCTTAATTGTTCCGCGCCTTCAGTGGGCACAAGCGGAGCAGGCACTGTCAGCGTGTGGGCACGGCTGCAGCAGGAGCGGGGATGCCGGCAGACAGGGGACCAGGGGCTGTGGCCAGAGGGGCCAGGTGGGGGAACGGAGGATGGGCCGAGACCCACCCTTGTGCCTACCATAGCCTTGGGGCCCACAGTTCCTTTCAAGGTGCATGAATTTGTGCACTGGGCCCCTAGTATAGGATAAAAAGCAAAATTATATTTGACACTTATTTCTTAAGGGGATGAATGTGCTTTTTTTTTCAAATTAGTTTTTATATTTGTGAATAAACAGGACTCATTATACCAATAGAATTTTGCTCAATATATATGATGCCACCAAAAACATTTAAAGTACACATCTCTTGATATATTTTTATGCACTTCTGTTGAATATACACCCAGGAGAAAACAGTGGGTCATTGGATGTAAATTTATTTTATCTTATTTTACTATAGTTACTACCAAATTTGAAAAGTGATCATACTAATTAACATTTGGACTGGCAGCTTATGAGATCTTCTGTTCCACATCTTTGTAAACTATGTTCCAGACTTTTTAATTTCAGCTAATCTGTGAGTGTGCAGTTGTGTTGTGTTGTGGTTTTAGTTTGCCTTCTCTGAGTAATAGGCTGAGCATCTTTCGATATATTTACTGAACATTTAAAGTTCCTCTTTTGTAAATGCCTAGTGTAAATTTTGTTTATTTTTCTTTTGGGTGGTCTGTCTTTTTATGACTGATTTCTAGGAATTTTTTATGTTTACTGGCTATGAGCTCATTGCTGCTTATTGTGAATATGTTTTCCACCCTGTGGCTTGCCTTTTTACTTTTTTCCTGGTGTCTTCCAATGAACTATCATTGAATGTAGTTCCGTTTATCAATATTTTTCACTATAGTGAGTGATTTTTTGGGTATCATATTTAGGAATACTTTTTCTCTCTTGATATGCACCTATATTATCTTCTAAACTTTTATTGTTTTGCCTTTTAAAAAGAATATATTTTTTTTATTGATTTCAGAGAGGAAGGGAAAGGGAGAGAGAGAGAGAGAGAAACATCAGTGATGAGAGAGAATCATTGATTGGCTGTTTTCTGCACACCCCCTACTGGGCATCGAGCCTGCAACCGGGGCATGTGCCCTTGGCCAGAATCAAACCCGGGACCTTTCAGTCCGCAGGCCAACGCTGTATTCCACTGAGCCAAATCAGCTTAAGGCAATGGTTTTGCTTGTTATTTTTTAAAATATTTTTTATTGATTTCAGAGAGGAAGGGAGAGAGAGAGAGAAACATCAATGATGAGAGAGAATCATTGATTGGCTGCCTCCTGCACGCCCCCTACTGATGATCAAGTCTGCAGCACAGGCATATGCCCTGACGGGGAATCTAACTATGACCTCTTGGTTCATAGGTCAGTCAATCACTAAGCCACGCTGGTTGGGCTGTTTTGCCTTTTAAGTTTAGAAAATTAAATTGAATGTAACATTGGTTAATAACATTATATAAGTTTTAGGTGTACAATTCTGTGATGTGTGCTCATCTCCGAAAGTCTAGTCTCCTTCTATCACCAGATATTTGACCCCTTTTACCCTCTTTAACCTACCGTCACCCTCTTCCCCCTGGGGCCACTATATTGTTGTCTGTGTCTAAGAGTTCGGTTGTTTGCTTTGTTTGTTTGTTGCTTTCTGTTTTATATCCAACACATTAGTGAAGTCATACAGTTCTTGTCCTTTTCTATTTGACCTATTTCACTTAGCACGATATTCTCAAGATACATCCAGGTTGTTGCACTATTCCACTGTATATATGGAAATCAGAAGTGTTAGAGAGGAGAAAAGGGAACCCTTGTTCACTGCTGGTGGAATTGGTAAATTGGTATAGCTACTATGGAAAACAGTATGGAGATTCCTAAAAAAAGTTAAGACTAGAGCAATTCCACTCTGGGTATCTACCCGAAAAATGTGAAAACACTCATAAAGATATACTAGGATGTGCCTCTACGTTCATTGCAGCATTATTCTGTGTCAGGCACTTAAGATGCATTTCCTTATTTAATTCCCATTTTGTGGACGAGGAAACTGAGGCTCAGTTACTTTCCCAGGACCACCCGACCAACAACTGGCAGACCTAGGGCTTGAACTCAGGTGTGTCTGAATTCAAAACATGTGCTGTCAAGGATTAGGCTCTCAGAACTGTAGGACTTTAATCATAGTCACCCTCCCTCCCCACCACCACCCCATTAGAGACTTCTTATCCAACCCCTTTGTTTTACAAAGGAGGGCCTGGGGCAGAACCGAGAAGTGGCTTGCACAAGGTCATTCACCCAAACAGGTGCAAGGTGTGAGGCGGGGAAGCCAGAAGCATGGATGGGAATCTCTTCCTGTTGACATTCTGATACCAAGGACTTTGGTATAGCTTTTTTTTTTTTTTTAAGATAACACCTATAGCAATAGCTTTAATTTTTTTAAAGATTTTTTAAAGTTGATTTCAGAGAGGAAGGGAGAGGGAGAGAGAGATAGAAACATCAACGATGAGAATCATGGATCGGCTGCTTCCTGCATGCCCCCCACTGGGGATCGAGCCCGAAACCTGGGCATGTGCCCTGACCAGGAATTGAATCATGACCTCCTGGTTCATAGGTCGACGTTCAACCACTGAGCTATGCCTGCAGGGCAATAGCCTTAATCTTTTGAGAAATTTCTCCAAGAGGTAGGGCAGAGATGACTTCAGGGGAAGCCCAAACCAGATGCTACAGCAGCTTGGATTCTCCTCCAGGGTCCAAATGGGCAGGGGTTGGACAATCTCACATAATTAGTGGACATTTCAGGAATGTACAAATCAGCAGAGTCCTGACCCCAGGTACCCACTGATTGCTGCATGCATCCTTAAATGCTCTTTTTTGAGGGTGGTCTTTGCGTAAGTGGAACAGTCTGTTCAATGCTGCTCTGCCTCTGTATCTATTTTTGTTCATCATTTATAATGATCTTTATTATCCATAAATGGTGACATCATGTGGTATTTTTCTTTCATTGGCTGGCTTATTTCACTTAGCATAATGCTCCCCAGTTCCATCCATGCTGTTGCAAATGGTAAGAATTCCTTCTTTTTTACAGCAGCATAGTATTCCATCGTGTAAATGTAGCACAGTTTTCTAATCCATTCATCTGTTGATGGGCACTTAGGCTGTTTCCAAATCTTAGCTATGGTAAATTGAGTGTGTGTGTTTTCAATATACTACACCCTCATGACCTGATTAGATCCCAAAGGCCCCACTTCCTAATACTATCACATAGGTGGTTAGGATTACAACATATAATTTTTTGGGGACACAGACCTTCAATTGATAACAGTGGTATATACATTTAATGGAATATTATTTTTTAAAAATTTATTTGTCTTGATTTCTGAGAGGAACAGACAGGGAGAGAGACAGAAGCATCAATGATGAGAAATAATTATTGATTGTCTGCCTCCACACTGTGTCCTTAAGTCACCACTAGTGGAGACCCAACAAACCCTCATTCAAATGAGTTGTAAATGAGAAACTTTTGTTGCTTTAAGACACTGAGATTTGGGGGGGTTCTTTCTTAGTTAAGCTACCCTGACTATTACACTTAGCCTCCTCCCCCTCAAACACACCCCCACATCCAGTCTCATTCCTCTAATTCAGTCTCCAAACTAGAGTGAATTTTCTAAAGGACAAATCTTACTGTGATTCTCTCTGTTTAACATCCACTTAGGTTTCCTAAGGTCCTAAGAAAAAGTCAAAAGTTACTAGTGAGACATTCAAAGATTTTGCTAACAGTTTAAGGGACCTCTCTGGGTTCATTTTCCAAAACTGCTCCTGATGGACCTTGTGACCTGAGCACTTTCCCTTTTACCTCTAATGAAACACAGAAAACACAGTCTCATTTCTCCTGCTCTCTGCTCTTGCCAGCCTGTCTCCTGGGATGCTTCTCATGGCAGGGCTGTGTTTGGGATCAGCAACTTGGCTGGGTCCTGATGTGTGACAAGGGTCAGCATTCACTGAGGGACCAGAATTCAGCTCAGTGCCCAGACTAATGTAGGACCTGGACTTCAGAATGTCAATTTTTCTTTTTCTTTTTTTTTAAAACTTACCAGTGCATCTTCAGGTTATTTATGGAGATCTCTTTCTTTCTCTCTTCCTCCTCTTTCTTTCTCCTCTTTCTTTCTTTCTTTCTTTCTTTCTTTCTTTCTTTCTTTCTTTCTTTCTTTCTTTCTTTT
>NW_006296528.1:281940-294310 GCF_000327345.1 Myotis davidii
CTTTCTCTTTGTATCTTGGCTTCTAATTAGGAAAGAGAGACCTGGAGTTGGTATTGTATACACATTGAGATCCCATAGGCCTGATGAGAGAGAAACATAAACGATGAGAGAGAATAATTGATCGGATGCCTCCTGCATGCCCCCTACTGGGGATCGAGGCCGAAACCAGGCATGTGCCCTTGACCAGAATCAACCCCAGTTGCAGGCTGACATTCTATCCACTGAGCCAATCCAGCTAGGGCTTCTTCTTCTTCTTCTCCTCCTCCTCCTCTTCTTCTTCTTCTCCTCCTCCTCCTCTTCTTCTTCTTCTCCTCCTCCTCCTCTTCTTCTTCTTCTCCTCCTCCTCCTCTTCTTCTTCTTCTCCTCCTCCTCCTCTTCTTCTTCTTCTCCTCCTCCTCCTCTTCTTCTTCTTCCTCCTCCTCCTCTTCCTACTTCTCCTCTTCCTCCTCCTCTTTCTCATCCTCTTTCTCCTCCTCTTCTTCTTCTTCTTCTTCTTCTTCTTCTTCTTCTTCTTCTTCTTCTTCTTCTTCTTCTTCTTCTTCTTCTTCTTCTCCAGAATATTTACTGACCTGTTATCTGATGATGTTCTGAGATATCTGAGTCCTGGCCCCTTCAGTTACCACACAGAATCCAAAATCTGGGGGTCATGGGACTCCATATCATATCTGAGCACCTCAGTCCCCTGTCCACCCTTGGAGTCACAGGATCCCTCCTTGACCATTTATCCTAGTGCCTCAGGTTCCCCCATGGGTGCATTTGGTTTATTAGAATAGAAATAGGGAGAGATAAACTTTTGAGCAACTCCTATTTGTCAGGTTTAGTAAACCCGTATCCTCAATGAGTCTTCAAAACCACCATGTGAAGTGAGTGTGATCAGTGTCTCATTTAATAGATAAGGAAACTAAGGTACAGAGAGGTCAAGACATTTGTGCGAGGTCACACAGCTAGTAAGTGTCTGGTCCAGATTTTTAAATGTAGACCAGTTACTTCAGATCTACTCCTTTCTGCATGACCCCATATACACTCATTTTACAGCTGGGGAAACTGAGACACAGTGTGGGGAAAGTGCTTGATCAGGACCATATGGGCAGGGCTAGGATTCCTCTTTAGAAGTTTCAAAACTGTACCTGGGGTATTTTGTGGCTGACCAAGTGGAGACAAGTGTCTTGGCAGCAAGAGAAAGTACATGGAATGGGCGAGGCATGAGAACACAGTTCCAGAAGAACTTCTCAGAAGATTAAATGTCCCTGCCTGCTTTGTCCCTAGTGTTTAAGACCAACTCAAGAAGGGTGTGAAAGAAACATGCTCAGGAATGTCTACAAACACAGGACTCTGTCCAAGACTTCCACTCCCTCTTTGTCACTGTGCCCCTTCCCTGCACCACAGCTGGCTGGGGACCTTGCAGGAGACCCTTCCTCCTCTGGCCTTCATTTCCAAGTGTCAGATAGGTGAGGAGGTCCCTTCCATTATTCTGAGTTGGACACTGGAGCCAGACAACAGGCTTGGATTCAAGCTACACCTCTGTCACCTACTTGCTGGTAACCTTGGATGGGTGGCTTAGCATCTGTGAGCTCAGCTGTTTCCTCTGTGAAGTGGGGGTTAAGTGTCACAGGCCTGTCAAACATCTGGGCAGTGCTGGCTCATAGTAAGTAGGCTCTGTAATGAGGGCATCCTTGTCATTGTCATAACTGTTGTTAAAAATATTATTATTGGCGTCTGTGTGAGGAAGGCTTATTGTTTAAGGACTTTGGAGCCAGGAAGACCTGGGTCAAATCCATCTCTGCCACATTCTAACCCTGGCTGGAGCTCATCCCACCCTGAGCTGTTTCCTCATCTAGAGAGCAGGATAGCTGACGCAGAAGACGACGAAAGGACTCAATAAGATCATGAATGTAAATTGCTCAGTGCAATGCTGGGACTAAGAAGGGCTCTGTCATTGTCAAGTATTATTATTCTATGATCCTAAGGTCCCATGGTTCTGAGAGTGTCTAATTTTAAGATTAAAAAATTCATTGTGAGGTTTCAAGATTTGGTCAGTAATGGGGGCACTTCCCACAGATTCTACCCTTCCAGGTGAACCAACCACTCTTGATGGCACCCTTCCCACCCGAATGCTCCAGCCCCCAACCTGCTTGCCTGGAACAGTAGCAAGAACAGCTCCTGTGGGTTTAGCAACTTCCCATCCATCCATTTTTCCAGCCAGAACTCAACACATCCCTCTCCCCATTGCCTTTATGCAACTAATCACCACAACCTGTCAATTTTACCTCCAAAGTACCTCCTGAATGTGTCCACTTCTCTGCATTTCCACCACTGCTATGATTGAATTGTGTCCCCATGAGCGACACTGAGAGATTCTGACCTCCAGGATCTGTGACTGTGACCTCATTTGGAAATAGGGTCTGTGCAGATAATAGAGTTAAGATGAGGTTATTAATTGGGCTGTAATGCAATATGACTGTGTCTTTATAAAAAGGGGAACTTTGGACACAGAGACATGCACACAAGGAGGAAGCCATGTGAAGATGGAGCCAGAGACTGGGCAGTGTGGGGAAGCACAGGACTTGGTTGGAAATCTGTAAGGAGGATTCTCCGAAAGGTTGGGGGCCTTTAGGGGGGACCTTGCCAAAGGCGGCAGCCCCTGCCTTGACTTTTCCAAACAAGTCCAAGCCCCCGGCTGTCTTAAATATCAATGATGAGAGAGAATCATTGATCAGCTGCCTCCTGTACACCCCACACTGGGGATCAAGCCCACAACCCCAGCATGTGCCCTTGACCAGAATCGAACCCAGGACCCTTCAGCCCGCAGGCCAATGCTCTATCCACTGAACCAAACTGGCTAGGGCTAGCTGCAGTATTCTGATGGACAACACAGTGGATTCCAGTAGGCCCCAGGTCAGCCGTGGGCAAACTACGGCCCGCGGGCCGGATCTGGCCCGTTTGAAATGAATAAAACTAAAAAAAAGACCGTACACTTTTATGTAATGATGTTTACTTTGAATTTATATTAGTTCACACAAACACTCCATCCGTGCTTTTGTTCTGGCCCTCCAGTCCAGTTTAAGAACCCATTGTGGCCCTCAGTCAAAAAGTTTGCCCACCCCTGCCCCAGGTAATGTTGAACAGGGTGTAGCACATGGTCTGACCTCAGGGCCTAGTTCTAAAAGGAATTCCTCTGGAGATTAGGCTTCTTGCCTAGGGTGTGTATCTGCCCTTAGAGGCAGGTTCAAATGAGGCTTGTGCTTGGGAGTGTCAACCTAAATCTTTCCTGGTTTTGGCCCCTTTCTGTATTCCTTTGCTGGGTGAACTTGACATTAATCTCTGAGCTGAAATTCTGCCTCCTTCCAGAAATGTCACATTATAGTTTCAAGAAGGGGTGATATTACAAGTGTGTAACACCTGTACAATAAGAACAGACACCTAATACCTGGCAGGCACAGGGTGGGGAGGCCTCTTGCTGAGCCCCATGTTAACCCTTAGATGCTGGATTCTGGGGAAGTCTGGAGTCACTGGGTTGGGCCAGATCCATGTGGGAGCAGTATGGGGAGATCCTTAGGGTAGTGGCCATTTACCAACCAGCCTGGGAAGTACTTAGATATTGTACCGTTGTTACAGTCTTGGCCCCGAGATCCTAAAATATGGAAGTTCACAATGTAAGGTCTCCATAGCTCTACCTGTCAGTGTAGCAACAGCAGGGAAGAGCATGATCTTAAAAATCATACAGACCTGCCTTCGATTCTGCTCCCACCAGTTCTATCAGATCTTGTAGTCTCCATTTTGCCACATGAAAAATGAAATAACACCTGTAACATACAAACATAGGATTCACACAAAGTAATGATCAATACGTGGGAATTGTTGCTGGGTTATTTGTGAGGCAAAATGATGTTATGCTTAAGAGCTGGAGCTCTGAGGTCAGACAGACCCTGTTCAAGTCACAGGTTTGCTGCCTGCTAGCCATGTGACCTTGAGAAAAATCCTTGGCCTGAGTCTCAGTTTCCTTACCAACTTCTTCCCCTCTTGGTCACTCAACTCCAGCTGCAATGGCTCCTTTGCTCTTCCTGAACACACCAGGCCCACCAATGGCAGGGCCTTTGCACTGGCTGGTCTTCTGCCTTGAATGGTCTCCCCCCATAAGTCCAAACGGCTCCCATCCTTACCTCCTCTAGGCTTTGCTTAAATATGCTCTTTCTCAGGAAGGCTTCCCTTCTTCCCAGCATCTCCTTTGACCTTGCCCTCCTTTATTTTCGACCGGAGCACTTATCCCTGTCTGATAGAGCATATATTTTGCTTGTTTATTTATTATCTGTTTCCAAACACACGAGAGTGTAAACACTTTGAGAGGAGGGACTTTTGTCTGTTATATTTACAGCTTTTGTGCCAGGTACGAGTTAAATTTGTTGAGTGAGTGAATGATGAATGAGTTAATCTGACAGGGGGATGAGTGGGTAAACAACCTGGTATATCTATCCAATAGACTATGACTCAGCCTTAAAAAAGAAGGAAATTCTGACACAAGCTACACCATGAATGAACCGTGAAGACCTTATGCTGAATGAAATAAGCCAGTCACAAATGGACACATGCTGTATGATTCCTCTTCTTCTTTTTAAATATATTTTTATTGATTTTTTACAGAGAGGAAAGGAGAGGGATAGAGAGTTAGAAATATCGACGAGAGAGAAACATCAATCAGCTGCCTCTTGCACACCTCCTACTGGGGATGTGCCCACAACCAAGGCACATGCAAATTTATAGAAATGGAAAGTAGAATGGTGGTTTCCAGGGGCTAGGAGAGGAGGAATGGGGAGTTTAATCTATTGATGATGTTAACTATTTACTCTTTAAAGTCCCTAAATCCATTTTTTTCCCAAATACTGGGCCATAAATCAAAGTGCATTTGAACTAGAGACCACTATCATTTATTTTCCTCACCAGGATTGTTTTGAGAGTGCAAGAGGTGCTACTAATAACCAGGGCAAAAGACATTAACCCAACTGTCCCCAGCCAATCTGGGTCAAGGATGATCCTTGCTATAACTCACCCCTCCATACAGGGGCAGCAGAGAGGGAACCTTTCAGCTGATATTACAAAATGGGGTTCAAGGGTTCATTCTTTGCATAACTGACTTTACTCAAGGACTGAGAGTTATGCAAGAATGGTGAAAGTACTGAGCCCTTTCCCCTGTTCACAAAGCAAGAGTGTGGGTGTGAACCCAGCCCTGACACTCTACTCCTGCAGGGACTGGGTGGTAGAACTGGTTTGGAGAAGATGACCTGAATCTGCCTTAGAGGCGAGGGTGCCTGAGGTCAGAGGGAGCAGGGAGATACAGAGATCAGATGTAAGGAGGAGGTGAGAGGGACAGATCAGAGATGAGAAGACACCTTGCGGGAGACAGTGAGGAGGAAGAGATCACAGATGACCTCTGAGCCAGTGTCTGAGTCTTAAGTAAAACTGTGTGATTTCAGCTAAATCTTTCCTGATTTTTTCCTTGAATATATAACTTTACTCCCCCATAAGGCAAGATGCCACATACTCTTGTCCACCTATGAGGGTAGGTATACACTAGGTGGTCATCTTAGAGAGTGTGGACAGCTCCCTTTAAGAAATGAAGCTGACCTTTGGTCCAAGGAGGAGACCAACTGTGGCACTTTCAGCATCTTCTCAGAGTAACCATGTTTGAAGGGGTATGGCTTTCAAAGACCCCAGAATGCACCACGTTTCAAATATGCCTCAAGGTCAGATGGAATACCCACCCAGGGGAGCACCCAGAGGTGTGATTCTGGTATGTTGGCTCAAAGACCCCTGTTCTAGTTGGCCCTGGGGAACAATGGGGTGGGGGTCAGAAGATCTGGGCTCTAATCCCAGCTCTATCACTTTGCACCTGGGTGACTGGGCAAGTGACTTCTCTATGGACCTCACTATCACCATCTGCAATATGGCCATAATAATACTATCTATTCAGAGGAGTCAATGAAATGGTGGCAATCACTTAGCACATAAGTACTCAATATGATAACATTGTAATTAGCTAGTTATTAATAGCTAGGGGCCCAGTGCACGAAATTCGTGCACTGGGTGGGGGTGAGGGGGAGTGTCCCTCAGCCCAGCCTGACCCCTCTCACATACTGGGAGCCCTCAGGCATTGACCCCCATCAATATCCAATCGCAGGATCGGCCCCTTGCCCAGGCCTGACGCCTCTGGCGTCAGGCCTGGGCAGGGGACCCTCATTTCCCCCCATCACTGGTTCTGCCCCCAGCCCAGGCCTGATGCCTCTGGCCCAGGAATCATGCCTGGGCAGGGGACCCCCATCTCCCTCTGATCGCTTGCTCCACCCCCCCGCCCAAACCTGACGCCTCTGACCCAGGCTTCAGGCCTGGGCAAGGGGACCATCATATCCCCCCAATCCCTGGCTCCGCCCCACACCCAGGCCTGATGCCTCTGGCCGAGGCCTCCTGCCCGGGCAGTGGGACCCGCAGCGGCAGCGGCCCCACGATCGTGGGCTCCGCTTTAGGCCCAGGCAAGGGACCCCTAGCTCCCGGGACTGCCAGCTTTGACCATGCCCAGCTCCCATCGCTGGCTCCACCCCTACTTCCTGCTATCATCAGTGGCAGGGGGCTTCTTCGTGCTTTCCCTGTCGCCTCCCTGCATTGTGCCTACATAGGCAAATTAACCGCCATTTTGTTGTCAACTGCCATCTGAGTTGGCAGTTAATTTGCATATAGCCCTGATTAGCCAATGAAAAGGGTATCGTGGTATGCCAATTACCATTTTTCTCTTTTATTATATAGGATGGGAAAGAAGCAAGGGAGGCTAGACATTATGGGCATATCATTTGGGAAGTTTCACCAGGAAGCTGCAATTCACACTCCTCAGGGAACCACCTGCCCATTCCTTGAAGGTCACTGGGGAAGGGCTCCAACAAAGGGGAGATAGACACATGTGTAGTGAAGTTGGTGTGATTTTGGGAAAGTGCTTGCTTGTCCATCAAACCTGAGAACAGAAATAATTGGCTAGAAGAGGTGTAGCCAATGTAAACCTATGAAAATTTGGGGACCGGCCCTGGTTGGGGCTCCTATGAGAGGCAACAAATCAAATAAGCAAAGAGTATTTCTCTCTCTCTGCCTCTCCCCTCTCCCTTCCCTTCTCTCTAAAAATCAGTAGAAAAATATCCTCGAGTGAGGATTAACAACAAAAAATCTGGGGATACATAACCCAAATAAAAGAGCTCTCTTGGCCTGGCTGGTGTGGCTCAGTGGTTGAGCAACAACCCATGAACCAGGAGGTCACAGGTTCAATTCCTGGTCAGGACACATGCCCAGGTTGTGGGCTCGATCCCCAGTAGGGGGCGTACAGGACTCAGCCAGTATATGATTCTCTCACCATTGATGTCCATCTTTCTCTCCCTCCCCTTCCTCTCTGAAATCTATCTATCATCTATCTATATGAACACATATAAATAGAAAATTGAGAAAGTGTCTACATTTTGACTTAGTAATATTGGTCCAAGGAATGTATCTGGTGATTAACAAATCAACTGAAGGAAAAAAAAAGATGTTCCTCTTCAATCATCATTATTTGTACCATAATGGTATATGAATACAAAGAACATAATGTCCTGGAGACCAACATGGTGGCAGCGGTCATCCTCATGGTTGGGGAACCAAAGGCACATTCTTGGCTTGTGGGCTCTTTTGTTCATGCTTCCTTGCATTTGCCTGTGTTTTCTCCATAGTCATGTGGCCTTGTGGACCCACATGCAGTGGACTGATGGGTTGCAACTGGGAACACAAACTAAGCTAGCCCGATGCTGGATTGGAATATGCCCTAACATGGAAGAGACACTCTGGACCCTGGCTTTTATTTTAGCCCCATTGAAGCATAGCTACACTTCTCCTTGGTTTAACAAAGAGATAAGGGACCAGGGAAACTCTGTAATTCCACAGAAATCAAGCTTTCTATAATATTTCATCCCCCTGTGAGAGTCTCAGAAAATTCCTTTTCTTGGGATATTCAAAGAAGCCCACTCCCACAAGCAACAGGTGGGGGTGAGGATCTCTCCCTGTTGGTAACAAACACATGGTTATTATTATTATTGCCAGGGCTACCACATGAGGTCACAAAGGTTGTGCCTTGCATAAGCAGGACTGAAATCCAAGAAGGGCCCTTTCTCTTCACACCATGTAATCAACAGGCCACTTGCCTCAACAACTGTTTTTATTCTCACAAAGGTGCACCTTTTGTCCTAGTGGTTGCCCTGGCTTTCGTGACATCACTTCTGACTACAAAAACAGATTTCAGCCTCTGTGAGAATGTTCACCTATTTTATTTTATTTTATTTATTTATTTTTTTAAATTTTTTATTACAAAGGGTATTACATATGTGTCCATTCCCCCAGCCCCCGTTCACCTATTTTAAATTAGCTTTTGACTGCTTTGCAAGCCATAGATTTCTTAACCTCTCCACCTCAGTCAATTCAAGCAAATTAGCAAACACCTAACCAATGATAAAGGCATTCAGGAATTTTCAGGCTGCTGAGAACCAAGGTAAGGGCACTCCCTTGTCGAGCCTCTCTCCTCCCTGGCACTACTCACCTTTGCTATTGCAAGGAGAAGAAAAAGTCACCACTCCACATCACAGAAGGCCTTGTATGTGGGCACATTTACCTTCAGATTTGGGGAGATTTCACAGGTTCTTGGAGCCTGATTTTTCTGTTGCAACTCAGGCCTGGAGAGGGTGTCTGAGAGAACTTCTCAAAAACAGATCCGGGTCTGGGTACACCCCAAAAGGAGTGAAAGCAGGGACTTGCAGAGATACTTCTACACCCATGTTCACAACAGCTAAAAGGTGAAAGCAACTCAAGTGGCCATCAACAGATGAATGAATACATGAAATGTGGTATATCTACACAATGGAATATTATTCAGTCTTGAAAGGAAGGGAATTCTGATGTGTGCTACAACATTGGTGAACCCTGAAGACATGCTAAATAAAATAAACCAGTCATAAGAGGGCAAATATTGTATAATTCTAATTCTATGAGGTACATAGAGTAGTCAAATTCATAGAGACAGAAAGTAGAATGATGGTTGCCAGTGGCTCGGAGGAAGGGGGAGGGGGACTGTCTAATGGGAATAGAGTTTCAGATTTGCCAGATGAAGGGTTTTAGAGATGGATGCTGGTAATGGTTGCACAAAATGTGAATATACTTAATGCCATTGAACTGTACACCACATGGTGTAGGTAGTATTATGTCCACTGTATAGAAGAAGAGACTGAGGCTCAGAGAGGTTAAGTCACTTACCCAGAGTTACACATCTGGGAAGTGGGGGTGCAGGGATTCTAAGTGACTGCAGAGCCATAGTTCTCAACTATTGCACTTTGGTGCTCCATCAGGCAGACTCAGCCTTGCTTGGGTTAAAGGAGTCAGGCTCTGGAAGGACCTACAAACCTAATACAGAGAGGCTCAGTCCTGCAGCTCTATCTATGAGACCTGAAAACCAGCTGAACCCAGCATACCCGTACTCAGCCTGTACCTTTGGAATGTGGTATCCCCAGAACTGGGTGTCCTGAGTGACAGCATGGCACATGCCCAGAGGCATGATATCTGTAAATCTCATGGAGGACAGCATTCGTGAATGGCATCTGGGCTCTGTCCCCCAGGCAGTGCCATTTCTCTGACCCTACCACTTGGTCAAACTCTTGCTATATGAGAAAAGTGGGGGTGGGAGAAAGTTCTGACCATGAGAAGGCTTATTTCCTGGGGCACCTATCCTAACCTCAACTTCTCAAACTTTAATTACCAGCAGTCACCCTTCCAATATCTCCCCCCAGCAATGTGCTATGAGCTCTTGGTCCTTGTATGCAGCTTTACGACATCAGGCTGAGAAGAGAAAGGGCTAGTCCTGACCTGTGGGTACTTCAGGATGATCAGGACCCCATATCTGAGGGTGATGCTGGTTGTCTCTATCCCCCCAGAAAAGATGTCAAGAGCAGAATTGAGCAAATTATCTTGGCTGAGTTGTGTGTGGGGTTCCCCTTGCTCCTACATACAAAAACACAGAATGTCAGAAGTAGAGAAAAGCCAAGAGAGACCATCTATCCAGACCAGGTATGGCAGATACATGCCACTCCTTATTCCACTTCCACTTCCTTAGTCTTTGCCCATGGCAGGCATCACCAGTCAACCCCAGCACTCTTTGGCAGTAGGCCTCAGAATCCTCCTCAGACCCCCATTATCAAATGAACAAAGTAGACATACGCGATGAAGCCTATTTATAGTTCTAGATCTAGACCAAAAGCTCCCCTGATCAGTTCGTCAAAATTTCTGATAGAAAACCTGAGACCCAAAGATATGGAGCAAATTATACTTGGTCACACAGTATACGGAAAAGGATTTGGGACCAAAGTCTCTAGAATCCCATCCAAGGGTGCTCTAAGATCCTCAGATCCCAGAACTGATCTTGCTCCCACTCTCATCTGCTAGTGACTGTGAGATAGACATTAGCACACAAGACTTGTATTAGAGAGGACCTGTGGTTTGGGCAAGAGAAGGAAGGGAAGCAGGACTGGGTAGAGGGAGAAGTCAACCCATGATGTCTGCTTCTTGAGGACCTCAAAGAGTCAGTTGTGTTGACCAGAATGGTGTCAGCAGAGTAGAGAAAAGACTATATGTCTTGGGAGAGAAAGAGGCCTTTGGAGAGAGTGTCTCGGCATTTATTGTTTTCTCAGCTTTAAATAGTCTCCTCTGAAAAGCTTTCACTGACTTCCCTGACTTCCCTGCCTCTGCTGCTGAGCTGTCTGAGCCTCAGCCCTGACCTCTCTACCTGTGCTTTCCCCACCCCAGCACTGTCAATTCTGAGCTGTCACTTTCTGTGACTGTTCCACCTTCCACAATGGATTGAGAGCTCCATGAGGGCAGGTCCCAGTGCTGTCCTGGTCACCACTGTGTCCTCAGCATCACCAAGCACAGGGTGGCATGGAGTACTAGTTCAGTGAATAGTGACTGAATGACAGGTATGTCTGTCACAGACTTGACAACTCATTGTCTGCTAACAGGTCTGTTTATTCCACTGGACTGTGAGCCCCCTGAAGATAAGGTTGAGAATGTTTTGCCTCTGCTATGTCTTCAATACCAAGTAAAGAGCTGGACACAACATAAGTGTTCTGGTGGAAATTTAAATGGATGATAGGGCCTCAGAGAAAGGGCTGTGGGTCTCTCTCTCTCTCTCTCTCTCTCTCTCTCTCTCTCTCTCTATCTCTCTCTTTAAATACCTGCACCCAAAATGTGTTCACCTACTTCAGGTTTTCAGTCAGCAGCCTTAAGAAGGTCTTGAACAACAAGAAAGCCCACTGCATGGGAGAACATATTGGCCAATGCTATTTCAGATAAGGGTTTAATCTCCAAAATTTACAGAGAACTGATACAACTTAACAAAAGGAAGATACACGATCCAATCAAAAAATGGGCAAAGGACCTAAATAGACACTTTTCAAAAGAGGACATTCAGAAAGCCAAGAGACATGAAAACATGCTCAAAGTCACTAATCATCTGAGAAATGCAAATCAAAACAACAATAAGGTACCATCTCATACCTGTCAGAATGGCTATCATCAACAAATCAACAAATGACAAATGCTGGAGAGGATGTGGAGAAAAAGGAACCCTCGTGCACTGCTGGTGGGAATGCAGATTAGTGTGGCCACTAGGGAAGACAGTATGGAGTTTCCCCAAAAAGTTAAAAATGGAACTCCTATTTGACCCAGTAATCCCACTTCTGGGACTATATCCCAAGAAAACAGAAACACCAATCAGAAAGGATATATGCACCCCTATGTTCATAGCAGCACAATTTATAATAGCTAAGATTTGGAAACAGCCTAAGTGCCCATCAGCTGATGAGTGGATTAAAAACTGTGGTACATCTACACAATGGAATAATATGCCACTATAAAAAAGAAGGAAATTTTACCATTAGCAACAGCATGGATGGAACTGAAGAGCATAACCAAAGGACACAGACACTGGGGCAGTGGGGGCTCACCGGTGTGGGAATGGCTGGGGGCGGTATTTGGGGGAAAAAGAAGACATATGTAAAACTTTAGCCAATAAATAAATAAATAAACAAATAAACAAATATATTGCTAATTTAAAAAAGAATAAAAAGTACAATGCAAAAAGCAGGAGGAGAAGAAGAAGGAGAAGGAGAAGAAGGAGAAGAAGAAGAAGGAGAAGGAGAAGGAGGGGGAGGAGGAGGAGGAGGAAGAGGAGGAGGAGAGAGAGACAGACAGACAGACAGAGAGAGAGAGAGAGAGAGAGAGAGAGAGAGATGGAGGTGAGAGAGACACATAGATTGATTGCCTTTCA
>NW_006296528.1:294531-303522 GCF_000327345.1 Myotis davidii
TGGTCTTGAAATCCTCATCCTGGTAGTCAAAACGATGGCCAAAGACCACAGAGCAGAAGATGCTGGAGACAGAGTGGTGAATGAGGAAGGTGGAGTGAAAGGGTGTGACTGTGTGGAGACCACAGCTAGAGCAATCTCTTCCCAGCACACATCTGACCATATCACTTCCCTGCCCAAAATCATGTCATGGCTCCCCAGTGCCCTCAAGACATAGTTCAAGTTTTTAGTATGAATCAAAGGATCTCACATTGTCTTGTCCCTCCTCATCACTCCAACCTTGCCTCTCACTACCTCCTCCCATTCTATAGGCTCCAAAAACATGGAACCTTTCCCAGTTACTCCAGAAGCACCAAACTCCCTCATCCCTGGATCTTTTACCTTTCTGCACTTCTCTCATCTTCCTAAACTGACTCACTGCTACTCATCCTGAGCTCAAACCTTTCCAGGAAGCCTTCTCTAAACCTCCTCCTTGTCTCGGTCTAGATCAGTGGTTCTCAACATTCCTAATGCCTCGACCCTTTAATACAGTTCCTCATGTTGTGGTGACCCCCAACCATAAAATTATTTTTGTTGCTACTTCATAACTGTAATTTTGCTGCCGTTATGAATCATAATGTAAATGATATGCAGGATGTATTTTCATTGTTACAAATTGAACATAATTAAAGCATAGTGATTAATCACAAAAACAGTATGTAATTATATATGTGTTTTCTGATGGTCTTAGGCGACCCCTGTGAAAGGGTTGTTCGACCCCCGAAGGGGTCACGACCCACAGGTTGAGAACCACTGGTCTAGATGAAGAAACTGAGGCCCAGGGAGGACAGCCACTTGCCATAACTTACATGTGGTAGTGTCAGCTTTTCATCCAGCCGTAGAGGACTCCAGGGCATAGGTTTGAAGCCTCTGTACCAGGAATACTTGAATTGTGGCCCAGGCAACCTTAGCGTTTCAGTGGTCTGTGAACTTGGATGGAAAAAATAATTGCATCTTTTTTACTAATCTCTATTGGAAAGTTAGTCTTTCTGTCAATTATGAAGGCAGGTCACGGTGATGGTGATATCAGTAGTGGTAATCAACTTTGTAACCAATGAAAACCACAGATAATTTCATGGCACATTACAGCTTTAGGTCTCAAAATATGTAGACTCATCACCACTCTCTACAACCATACCACTATCTAATCCCAGGGCTTTTTCATCCTCCCAAAAGATAATCTTTCATCCATTAGGCAGTCACTCCCTATTCTCTCCTCCCCCGTCCCCCTGACATCACCCCACGTACTTTCTGCATCTGTGGATTTGCCTAGTCTGCATATTTAATATAAATAGAATCACAATATGTGACCTTTTATGTCTGGTTTCTTTCATGAATTTAATTTTATGCAGTTGTCCAGGGCAGCATAGTGCATTATAATGTGTAAATGGGCAAAAGAAGATTTGTAGCAAACCTTTCTGTGCACAAACTGGTATGGGGGCGGGGAAGCAATGTTTATTGAGCATATATTATGTCCCACAATATGTATATTCTTTATACACCCTTTATTTATTTATTTATTTTCTTTTTTTAATTTATTGCTTAAAGTATTACAAAGGGTATTACATATGTGTCCATTTTTCCCCCCGCCCTAGACAGTCCCCTAGCCTCCCCTATCCCCCAATGTCTTGTGTCCATTGGTTATGCTTATATGCATGCATACAAGTCCTTTGGTTGATCTCTTACCCCCCTACCTCCTGCCCCCCAACCCTCCCGGGCCTTCCCGTGTAGTTTGACAATCTGTTTGAGGCAGCTCTCCCTCTGTATCTATTACTGCTATGAACATAGCACCCTTTATTTAGGATTTCCACTATTCAGGTTCACAGGACTATCTACAGAAACACTGGGTCCACATGTGGCCGACATGATCAGAGACAATTCACCCCCTTCCTGCAGGCCCAACGGAACATATAGTCTTTGTCTCACAACAAAAACTCTATACATGCAAGTAAAAACAAAACAAAATAAAAACAAAACAAAAAACCAATTAATGACTATCTACAAGGCTAGCTCTTTGTAGAGGCTACAGGTTCTGGAGACTGAAGAAATTCGTACGGGTCATGGGTCACATCTGGCTGCTCACCAACACTGAGGCGAGAAGGGCTTCCCGGGTGGTGCTGATCCCTGTCGGAGGTGTTAGACAGGGAGCTGAGGTTGGACGACGGCCGGGAACCCCTACGCTCTGCTTGCGCCTGATGCAGATCCTGTAGGAGCTTTGTCATCTCGTCCAAGTTTAGATGGCTGTCACTATGGTCCAGCTCCTTCTTCTCTTTCCCCAGAGAGCTGAGCATGGAAATGGCCAAAGAGACATCAGAATACGACTTCATTGATGTAAAATCCAGCACAGAGCCACCATCTCCTAGGGCAGTGATGGCGAACCTTTTGAGCTCGGCGTGTCAGCATTTTGAAAAACCCTAACTTAATTCTGGTGCCATGTCACATATAGAAATTTTTTTGATATTTGCAACCATAATAAAACAAAGACTTATATTTTTGATATTTATTTTATATACTTAACTGCCATTTAACCAAGAAAAATCAACCAAAAAAATGAGTTCGCATGTCACCTCTGACACGCGTGTCATAGGTTTGCCATCACTGTCCTAGGGAGTCCCCAGTCTTTACTTCATCTGGTGGCTTCATCATGACATTTCTCCTCTGCCTCAGCTGAAGAGCATCCGGGAGTGGCCTCTGCCTGTGATCTGGTCCAGAAGGTCGTCTACCATTCTCTTGCTGTATCTCCCAGCATCCTTCACAAATTCCTGCAGGTTCAGTGCACACTGCACACTCGTCTCATCTCCATAGGCAGAATACAAAAGCTCTGTTTCATCTGATTTCAAATCTCCAAATACAGAATTATTATGCATTGGAAGTGCAGTACTGGCACTTGAGAGAAACGTGACTTTGCTCCTTCTCTCATCTTTGGAGCCCAGAGTGGTGACGCTGAAGCCAGGGAGCTGCTTGCTGGAGAGGGAGCTCAGGTCCACCGGGTGGGTCTCCTCCTCGTTGGCATCTGGCTCAGCCGTGTTGACCACGCTGTTGAGCAGACTCCCATTTCTGCTCTTCCTCAGGTAGCCCATCTTGCCACCTGGAGGGAGTCGTTTGATCCTGTCCCGATCCTCATCTGTGCGTGCTCCACCAAGGCCAGCACATGTTCATCTGCTGTGCTGTCAGTCAAGCTGCAATCATTTCCTTTTGGAAACATGCATCAAACATGCAGCTGATGACTTCTCTACTTGGCCTTTTGGATTTCTTAGCAGTTTCTACTTGTACAGATACAACTTCGGTAACTGGTTCTTCAACAGCTGTCTCTTCGCTGCCCAGGAGAGCTGCCTGCTTGCTCATCATCTTAAAGCCTGCGTGAAGGATCTTCTTAGATAACTTGTAGTACACGGTGTCTGGTCTGTTGTATGGCATTGCATCATCACACATCAGTTTGAAATCTGCCTTAAATTCTGTGACTGATTAGCCATGATTTTGTCTTTCATTGTGCCAAAATCCATTGGATGTTTTATTATCATTGAATATCCAGGAGTAATTGCATTCGTGACGGGAAAAGCCAAAAAACCCATGAGGACCTTTTCTCTGGAGCTGGCGGAGGAAATGGTTTAGTTAGTAGTTGCTGAATAGACATGCTCTCATTTTCAGCTGGCTGTGTCCTGCACGCTTGGACTGGCCCATCGGGAGGTGGCTCCACCTCTACCTTCTTCCCAGGATCAAAGCCATCAGCTTCTCCCTCCGTGTCTCAGTGTCCCTTTTCCCGTTTCCATTTCTTCTCTTCCTTTTATTTCCTTCTTTCTTCACTGTCCAGATATTTCTCCTTCTCTGACTTTTTCTTCTTCTTCTTTTCTTTGTGCCTCTCTCGCTTATGGTCTGACCTGTCATCGTAGTACCTGGAATTGTGGCCAGATCCCGAGAGTTCAGTCACTTCACTTCCTCCAACCTTGAGAACCGGCTTGAGGGGCTTCTCCAAAGGTTTGTCTGCATACTCCTCGTAGGAGGAGCACCACTCGGTCTTGTGCTTCTTGCCCATGGTGGTGGCAGGGCAGGGGTGCAGGGCCAAGGGTAGCAGCAAGCGGGGGCTAGAGCATGGATGCTGCCCGGTGGCCCTGGCTCTGTGCCCGCCTCACCCCTGGAGGTTGTGGGTCCGCCTACATATATTAATTGACTGAAATTTCACAGCATCCTTGGGGATGGGGTGGGGGGTGAGCATAATTATTCCCATTTTACAGATGAGCAAAGAGAGGTGCAGAGACTAACTCACCATTCGGTCGTTATGCAGACAGTGCTGGGGCTTGACCCCAAGTCTTCTGCCTCCAGTCCCCAGGCACTTAACCACTGAGTGGTGATGCACTTGGCAGGGAACTTGGATGTGAAGTGACCCAGAGCCCTGCCCTCCCTCCCACACCCCACCAGGCTTCACCATCTTCCTGGTTGGTCCTCTTGGAAATGGTCAGCTCTGGGTGCCCTCTGAAGGTGGCTGCCTGCTCTACCAGAGCCTCATAAAGCACCTCATAGCTGCATAGCAAGACTACCAGGGTTGGGCCAGGCGCACCATGAACAGGTGAACAGTGAGCACCTGCCCATAGTAGGCCTTCACCTGCAGCGACAGGGTGGGTGGCCTTGAGCCACAAGGGATAGTCATGTGTCTGTCTGTCCATCTGTGTGTCTCTTGGCAGGTGGTCACCTCCGTGGCTGGTCCCCCTGGGTCTCGATTTCACCGCTCCCAGTCTCTCTGGGCATTTCTCTCCCTGTTTCTTTTTATTTTATTTTTTAATCCTCACCCTGAGATACGTTTATATTGATTTTGAGAAAGAAAGAGAGATGATATAAAGAGGATAGATAGATAGATAGATAGATAGATAGATAGATAGATAGACAGACAGACAGGGAAACATTGATGTGAGAGAGAAACATGGGTCAGTTGCCTGGTTGCTCTCTTGTATGCAGCCCAACCAGGGGATTGAACCCGTAACCCAGGTATGTACCCTGACCAGGCATTGAATCCACAACCTTTTGGTGTATGGGACAACCATCCAACCACCTGGCAGACAGTTGTTTTCTGCATCTTTTTTGTTTGTTTGTTTCTCTGCCTTTGATCCTGAATGTCTCCATGTCATCATTCCTCCATGTCTCCAAGTCTATTCTTCCCTCTAATTGTGTCTTACAGAGCCCTTCTCCATGGCCTCTGCCTCCTGGTCTCCCCACTTCTGTGTTTCTGTCCCTTTTGATCTCTTGGTCTTAGCCCCTCAATATCCCCCCTCACCCCTCCTTATCCCCTTCACCCCTCACTATCTCCTCAGCATCCACTTCTGTTCTTTGCTGTCTCTCAGGGTGTCTTCATTTTTCTCTGTGTCTCAATTTCTGTTCTTCAGTCTTTGGATTTCTCTGGCCATTTCAGATCCTCTCTTTGCCCTGCCTACCCTTTTGCCTTGCCTTTACTCTCACAGTCGCAGGTATCACAATTGCTCTTTGTGCCTCCTACCCTGATAGTACAGCTTGCCATTCTCCAGTGTGATGATGTGATGATCAAACTACCTCATACTTAGTACACAAGGGTCCTGACCCATCAAAATGGACGTTTGAGTAAAAGAACCAGAAAGGACAAACCAGGTATGATGCCTGAATGTTACCTCACCACGATGTGAATTACTGTATTTACCTGTGTCATTGTCATTGTTGCCTTCCACTAGAATGGCCCTGAACCCGCTGTGACAGCCTTGGTATTTACCTGTCTTATTGACTGCTGTACTTCCAACACCTAGCATAGAGCCTGGCACACAGTAGGTGCCCAAGAAATGTTTGTTGAATTAACAAATGAGTGAACGAATGAATGTTTGCCTGCCATGTCCCTCACCATCACCTTGTCGAGTTTCTCTCTCTTGTTGTCTCGGTCACATCACGAGTCTCTTTCTGGACGTGTCTGTCTCATCCTTGGTTTCTCAGTCTCGGTGTCTCCTTCTGTGGCCACTATGCATTCATCCACTGAGTACTGAATATGTGCCAAGCCCCTTGTGTATTGGGTCTCGTTTCCATCCTTGCAATGACCCTCTAGGGTAGTTATTCACATTTTCCAGATGAGGAAACCTGAGGCTCAATGCTAGGCAGACAACTGCCCAAGTGTCTTTAGCATGGCAAATAAATGCGAAGGTAAGTCTGAGTCAGTCTGATTGTAAAAAGTAGTGCTTTATTCTGCCACATGAGTACTTCCCAGAGTTCACTTTCTCAGAGCCATAGACTGGGAGAAGGTTATGTGAAAAAAAAAAGTTGTAAAATAGGCTGGGACCTGCTGTCAACTCCCTTTCCAGCTGGGTAAGTTACTTACAGAGAACATTAGTATTCTAAATGCCCCAGATGTCCGGCAGGAAATATACCAGTTTGCCTTTGTTTAACCCAGTCTCTTGGTTGCTTATCCTTCCTATATAATAAAAACCCAATATGCAAATTTTCCCCTCAGGTGGTCGTTCAACTGGGAGTTCAACCAGGAGACCGGGAATTCAACTGCTCACTATGACGTGTGCTGACCACCAGGGAGTGATGCAGAACATGGAAGGTGTTGGTGACACGGTGCTGGCAGCAGGCGGCAGTGGAGGTGCTGCCGGCCCCGATGGGCCCTGATGAGAATGGACTGTGGCAGGATGGTGGAGCAGGTGAGGGGGTGGTGCCAGGCCATGGTGGGGTGCCAGGCAGGGCTGTGGGGCTGTGAGGCTGGGGGCAGGTGCTGGGGCTGTGAGTCTTAGGGGCATGAACTGGGGTCCAATCCCCGCAGGCCACCCCGAGGGACCCCACCCATGCACGAATTCATGCACCAGGCCTCTAGTTTATCCATAGAACCCCTTTCCCCAGACTCACTGTCTTCTTCTGCCTTGCATCCTCTCTAACTCATTTTCTTTCTGCCTCCAATTCTCTGCTATCTCTCTATGTGTCTCTGCCTCTCTCTCAGAAAGGCAGCATAGTGAAGTGATTGAAACAGCAAACTCTGGAACTAGACTGTCTGTGTTTGACATCTGATTTTACCTAGACTGCTGTGTGACCTTGAGCAAAGTCTCAACCTCTCTGTTCTTTACTCTTTCCATCTATTAAGTGGGGATGACAACAATACCTCCCTCAAAGGGTGAGGATTAAGTGAGTTACTCTGGGTAAAGCACTTTACACTTCCCAGGGTTGGAATGAGAAACCAAACTGGGTGCCAGATCACATAGCACACCAGGAGCCAGGGATTAGGGTCAGGCAAGTGCACAGTGGCACCGCCCAAGGTCAGGAAAGTCCAGGTTCCAACCGTGAATTCAAGATATCAGGATGTCAGTCTCTTCCTCCTGGGTGGAAGGAGTACATTTTTAGGCTGAGCCTGGTAGCTCTGACTCACTCCCATAGCCTAGATCAGGATCTTTGATGGTGGCAAGTGGTTTGTTTAGTTTTGCAAACAAGATGATGGTTCTCTATTTTAAAGGAGAGAAAAAGAAAGAGGCTGATAGCTAGGCAGATTTATCACATATTGGGCAATTATGGACTGATCCCTGCCAGGAGAGATTGGGGCCTAGTGGACATCAAACAAATTGGACCCAGACTCTGCACTCTGGAACTCAGAGTTAGAGAAAGAGCCAGAGATACCAAGAAAGAGGGAGAGTGTAAGAGAAAGAAAGATGCAGAGAGAGTCAGAAAAAGACACCCACATTGGGACACAGACAAAAAAAGATGAGGAGAGAACCGTCTGGCTCAATCAGAGAGACACAAAGAGTTCAAGAAAAAATTCAGAATGGAACTACTATATGATCCAGCAATTCCACTTCTGGGCATTTTTCTAAAGAAAATGAAAACATAATTTAAAAATATATATTTACCCCTATGTTCATTTCAGCATTATTTACAACTAGAAGCCCAGTGCATGAAATTGTGCGCAGGTAGGGTCCCTAGGCCTAGACTGTTTGCCAGTTCCCAGTCCCACCCCACTGCCCCCACCAGCCACCCGGTTCCCCTCACTGGCCCTCATCCTGCCCCACTGCCGCTGCCAGCCACCTGGTTTCCCTCACCGGCCCCCCACCTCATAGCAACTGGCCGAGTGGTCATTCTGGTCATTACGCTTATGGTTGCTGGCTTTTTATTATATAGGATAGCCAAGATATGGAAGGTGTCCATTGACAGATGAACAGGTAAAGAAGATGTGATACACATATGAATATTTTTAAAAAATATATTTTTATTGATTTCAGAGAGAAAGGGAGAAGGAGAAACATCCTATCCAATAAAAGACAAAAAGGGTAATTAACTGTACCTCTGCTATGCCTCCCATTGGCTAATCAGGGCGATATGAAATTTAACTGCCAACAAAGATGGCAG
This sequence comes from Myotis davidii, assembly GCF_000327345.1. Classification (NCBI taxonomy): domain Eukaryota; kingdom Metazoa; phylum Chordata; class Mammalia; order Chiroptera; family Vespertilionidae; genus Myotis; species Myotis davidii. Next base: position 302,905 of record NW_006296528.1, read on the forward strand.
TTAACTGCCAACAAAGAGCAGCCACACTTTCCGGCACACCGTCCGCTTCTACTGAGCCAGTGCCTCCCGAAGCAGCCTCTTGCACTGCCTATTGTCAATACTTGTTCCTTCCCATTTTTGTTTTGACCCTGAGGGCTGCTGCCCACAGACGGCCACCCTGCACTGTACATAGTTTGGCCCCACAACAGTCAAGTTCAGTGTCTCATCCTAGTTACTAGTGTGATATTAAAGTGTTTTTTCTTTTTTTTAATATATTTTATTGATTTTTTTTTACAGAGAGGAAGGGAGAGGGATAGAGAGTTAGAAACATCGATCAGCTGCCTCCTGCACATCTCCCACTGGGGATGTGCCCGCAACCCAGTTACATGCCCTTGACCGGAATCGAACCCGGGACCCTTCAGTCCGCAGGCCGACGCTCTATCCACTGAGCCAAACCAGTTTCGGCAGTGTTTTTTCTTTAAGCAAAGAAAAAAAAGAGTAGAGCAGAAATAAATAACATAGAGACTAAAAAAAAAAAAAAAATCAATGAAACCAAGAGCTGGTTCTTTGAAAAGATAAATAAGATTGATGAACCATTAAGCAGACTCATCAAGAAACAAAGAGAGAGGACTAAAATAA
>NW_006296528.1:303615-304919 GCF_000327345.1 Myotis davidii
TGCAGGCCAGCATTATCCTAATTCCAAAACCAGATAAAGACACTACAAAGAAAGAGAATTACAGGCCAATATCCCTGATGAACATAGATGCTAAAATCCTCAACGAAATATTAGCAAGTCAGATGCAGCATTACATTAAACAGACCACACACCATGACCAAGTAGGATTTATTCCGGGGATGCAAAGCTGGTATAATATTCACAAATCAATAAATGTGATACATCATATAAAACAAAATGAAGGATAAAAATCACATGACCATATCAATAGATGCAGAAAAAGCATTTGACAAAATCCAGCACCCATTTTTTATTAAACAAAACAACAACTCTCAGCAAAGTGGGAATAGAGGGAGCATATCTCAACATGATAAAGGCCATATATGACAAACCTACAGCCAACATCATGCTCAATGGGCAAAAACTAAAACCATTTCCCCTAAGAACAGGAACAAGACAGAGTTGCCCTCTTTCACTACTCTTATTAAACACTAGAGGCCCGGTGCATGAAATTCGTGCACAGGTGAAGTTCTTAGGCCTGGCCAGCGATTGAAGCATGAGCATCTGGTGTGGAAGGGCAGGTCCCAGCTGACCTCTGGGCCCTGGGCAGCATCTTGGCCCCCAGGACCCTGCACGCCCCCCTCCACCTGAGTCACAGCACCCGAGTTCCCATGCAGAGATGGCAGTGAGCACAGCTGGACACTGCAGGCCAGGGTGCAATATGGGCCTCTGTGCCACCCAGCGGCACCACATGGAAGTTGGGCAGGCAGCACACTCTCTCCTGCTGGCCTCCCAGACAGGTTTCTGCATGAACCTACAGGAAGCCCAACTGGCCCCTGTGGCCCAGCTCACCCAGAAGAGGCCATGCAGATGCGGGACAGGCTCCTTGTGGGCACCTGGTACCTGAACATGGGGGGTGGGGGGCGGTTGCTGGCACATGAGTCCTGGCGTCCCAGGGGAGGGTAGTAGGGGGAGTGAGAGCGAGCTTGGTAGACACTCCCCATTCTGACTGCACCTCCGTCCCTGTCACCCCTGCTCCCAGGTAGCAGGTGAGAGGTCGCAGCACATTGCTGTGGCCCACCATGATCCGTGCTGCCCCCTGGTGGTCAGTGCACGTCATAGCGAGTGGTCAAACTCTAGGTCTCCCAGTGCAATGACTGCCAGAGGGGACAATTTGCATATTAGGCTTTTATTATATAGGACTAGGGGCCCGGTGCACGAAATTCGTGCACTGGGTGTGTGTGTGGGGGGTGTCCCTCAGCCCAGCCTGCCCCCTCTCACATACTGGGAGCCCTCGGGCGTTG
>NW_006296528.1:305350-307212 GCF_000327345.1 Myotis davidii
TTAAATACAGTATTAGAGGTTCTAGCCACAGCAACCAGCTAAGAAGAAGAAATAAAAGACATCCAAATTGGAAAGGAGGGAGTAAAACTGCCATTATTTGTAGATATGATACTGTATATGGAGAATCTTAAAGATTACATCAAAAAACTATTAGAACTGATAAATGAATTCAGTAAAGTAGCAGGATACAAACTAAATATTAAAAAATTGGTTGTATTTTTATAGACCAATAATGAATACTCAGAAAGAGAAACTAAAAAAATAAATCCCATTTACCATTGCAACATAAAAATTAAGATACTTAAGAATAAACTTAACAAAGAAGGCTAAAGACCTACACTTGGAAAACTACAGGACATTGAAAAAAGAGATAGAACAAGATATAAACAAGTGGAAGAATATACCATGTTAATGGATTAGTAGAATCAACATCATTAAAATGTCCATACTACCCAAGGCAATCTATAGACTCAATGCAACCCCTATTAAAATATATACCAACAGCATATTTCACAGATCTAGAACAAATACTCCAAAAATTTATATGGAACCTAAAAAGACCCTGAATAGCCACAGCAATCAATCTTGAGAAAGAAGAACAAAGTTGGAGGTATTATCTTACCAGATATGACTATGAAACTATAGTACAAGACTACTATAATTAAAAGAGCATGGTGACTGGCATAAAAATAGACACATAGATCAATGAAGTAGAATAGATTTATATAGAAATAAACCCACCCTTATGACCCCAGAAATCAACCCAAGCCCTGATGCTCGATTAATATTTGACAAAGGAAGCAAGAACATATAATGGAGTCAAGATAGTCTCTTCAATAAATGGTTTGGGAAAATTGGACAGATACATGCAAAAAAAAAAAAAAATGAAACCAGACCACCAACTTATACCATACACAAGAATAAACTCAGAATGGGTAAGAAACTTAAATGTAAGTCTTGAAACCATAAAAACTTTAGAAGAAACCATAGACAGAAAAATCTCAGACATCACTCATAGCAATATATTCATGGATATTTTCTTTGCCCTAGGAGGCAAAGGAAACTAAGGAGAAAATAAACAAATGAGACTACATCAAAATAAAAAGCTTCTGCACAGCAAAAGAAACAATCAACAAAACAGAAAGTGAATCCACTGTATGGGAAAAATATCTGGCAATGATACATTTGGTAAAGAGTTAAAATTCAAAATATATGAGGAAGTCATACAAGTTAACAAAAGGAAGCCATACAATTCATTTGAAAAATGGTCAAAGGACCTAAATAGACACTTCTCAAAGTCGACATACAGGTCCAGAGACATGAAATAAAGCTTAAAGTCACTGATCATCAGAGAGATGCAAATTAAAAGGACAATGAGGTATCACCTCACACCTGTCAGAATGGCTACCATCAACAAATCAACAAATGACAAATGCTGGCAAGTATGGGGAGAAAAGGGAACCCTAGTACACTGCTGGTGGGAATGCAGACTGGTGCAACCACTGTGGAAAAGAGTAAGGAGTTTCCTCAAAAAATTAAAAATGGAACTGCCATTTGACCCAGTGATCCCACTTCTGGGAATATATCCTAAGAAACCCCAAAAACCAATCAAAAAGAAGGTATGTTCATAGCAGCACAACTTACAATAGCTAAGATCTGGAAACAGCCCAAGTTCCCATGAGTACATATGTGGATAAAAAAGCTGTGGTACATTTACACCATGGAATACTCTGCAGCTGTAGAAAAGAAGGATCTCTTACCCTTTGAGACAACATGGATGGACTTGGAGAGTATTATGCTAAGCAAAAATAAGCCAGTCAGAGAAAGACAAGTATCACATGATCTCACTTATATGTATAATC
>NW_006296528.1:308137-331467 GCF_000327345.1 Myotis davidii
GCTTCATTTAATTTTTGAACATGCTCATTTTTTGGACAAAGAATTGCACGTTTAGATATATTTTTAATATTATCTATAGATATAGTATTTCCAAAGGTAGCTTCAATAATAGATCCATTACAAATCATTTCACAGGGGATTTCAATAATATCCATTCCTAAATGAAAACTGCTATGAAGTTTGCCATCTCCAAGTTTTACTAATTATTCACTATAAGCAGAATCCTCTGATCTCATATTTGTTTTAAGAGACAACTTTCTGAAACATCCCCACACATTACAGTACTTTAAACTCGTTTTCACTATGGCCGATTGCATAGCATGTGGCACAACACTGAGACATTGTCGAAAGTTCCCTCCGAGAAGGAGAACTTTCCCACCAAACACAACATTCAAATTCATAATTTCTCTCAGTAACCTGTTTATGGTGTTTATAGCATGACTGGATGCCATGGTGCATTCGTCAATAATGAGAAGTTTGTCCTTTTTAATGGTTTTAGCAACTTCACTCTTTATATTGAGTCTAGAAATGGAAGTTTCATTTAATGGAATTGGTAATTTAGATTGGGAATGAAAAGTTCTTCCACTGAGGAGTAAATTTGCAGCAATTCCTGTAGACACTGTGGGTAAAACAGTACCACCATGACCTCTAATATAATGTATTAAAACTTTATAAAGATATATGTTTCCACTATCACCTGGATCATCCAAGAAAAAGCATTTGGGGTGTACAGTTTGATCTTTGATGGCTGAAGTTATAGTCTGAAAGGCTTCCAACTGTTCATCATTCAGAGAATTTATCAAAACCTGTGCCCTTTGTTGCTCATACAATTGATCACATGTATTTGCATTCGTTAATGAAGGATAGTCCGGAAGTTTAAAATGTGAACATTTCATTCCATGCAATGTGAATTCCCGCCTCTGCTGTGGGGGCTGCCATCTTGTTACAGTGTGATGGTCAATTTGCATATTCCCTCTTTATTAGATAGGATATTTCAGAAAACATGTGCAAGCAGGAGAGGCCAGGTGTAGTACTAGTATATCCTAATAGCTATCATATTGGATAGTGTAGCTCTAACCCAAAGTGTGTCTTTGGGTAAAACTCTCAACTTCTCAGTGCTTCACTCTCCTTATCTATAAAGTGGGATGAAAAAATACCCACCTCAAAGGGTAAAGCTCTTCATACCCATCAGTGATTCCTGGGTCTGGAACAAGGACCTAAGCATAGTGCCAAATCACACAGCACCATAGGAGCCAGGACCTGAGTCAGGAACATCCATGGTGGCAATTTTCCAAGGTTAAGAAAGTGCAGGTTCCATCCCTGAGTTCAAGAGGTCAGGACTGTCTGTCCACTCCTCCTGGGTCAGAGGTGTATGATTTAACTGCCAGGGTCAGGTCCCTGGGTCTAGCAAGGGGTTTGCCTAAAATTGCAGGAAAGATGCTGCCTCATCTCCCCCCATCTCCTTTTAAAGGAAAGACACAGAGAGTGGTGGAAAGCCAGGTTGAGACCATGGCAGGTGCACATGCACATACTCAAACACATACCTGGCAAGTAGGGACCGAGCCTGCCAGAGGCTCAGAGTGATGATAGCGACGGACACCAGCCCCATGGACATCAACCAAACTGGACCAGGTCTCTGAACTTCTGGAGTTCAGGGTCTAAAGGGGGAAACAGAGACACTGAGACAGAGATAATGAGATAGACACATACACACACAGATTATCAGAGAGGATCCTAGAAACATCCTCCGAGTGAAGACAGAGCCAGAGAAATAAAGAGAACTGCTGGCACTGGTCAGAGCAATCAGAGATCCAAGGACCCAAATATGCCCCCAGCCAGGTCTCAGCCACTCTGTCTTTTTCCACCTACCCCTCCACCTCAGAGTCTCACCAGTTCTGTGTCCCTCCCCACTCCTCTGTCTCTCTCGTCATTCCCATCTGTAGCTGCTACAGAAAGGAGGGTGAAGGAAGAGGTCTGGAGATAGACACTGAGCACTGAGCACCCAAAGGCCCTACAAACACAGGGATGAGAAGGTGCACAAACACACAAGCACACACAAGGACACATACCACCAGCACCATGCAAAAGCAAATACCCCTTCACATATGAATCCATAGCACTACATGTAAGCCTGTGCACATGCAAAATATGTACATAAGCACATGCAGACTCATACACAAAACACACTCACACAGGTACATCAATACAAATACCCCTTCACATAAAAAATCATACTAGTGCACACAGATGCAAGCAGGCGTGCGCAGACATGCAAGCATAAACACACAAACAAGGCCACAACAAGTAGACAGTGCATACTCACCTGTACCCCCAAAATAAACACGTGAGCTCTCACGAGCACTCATGCTGACCTTTGTAACCACCACAGCGTCTCTGCCAACATCTGGGGAGCGGTTGCTGAGGTAGGGAGAAAGCAAGTTACTGGACAGGAAGTATGGGCCCTTTAGAACCTCTCTCAAGTTCACGCTCCTGGACAATGTCAGAGGGGAGGAGGGGAATGGATAAAGTTACATAACTGGGTGAGGAGGCAGGATCAGTATAAAAGGCCCATGTTGAGACTGCAGTGGGTTGGAAGGCAGTCAGATTGGGACTATGGAGCTCAGTGTCCTCCTCCTCCTTGCTCTCATCACAGGACTCTTGATTCTCCTGGCCAGGGGCCACCCAAAGACACATGGCCATCTTCCGCCAGGCCCCCGTCCTCTGCCCTTCTTCGGGAACCTTCTGCAGATGGACAGACGTGGCCTACTCAAATCCTTCCTGAGGGTGAGATGCAGATGGATGGGTTGGAGAGTGACTTCCCGTCTCCGTATTGGGGGATCATTTACTAGAAGGAGAAAGGCATCCTTCCAGGCTCAGGGGTGGGGAGTGTGAAGGTTGGTGAGGAAGAGGCAGGCAGCTGAAGCACAGTAGGTGGTGGTCAGATAGTCAGAGACGTCTTGTTCACTGGGAATTGTGTGCCACTATCTCTGGAGTGAGCAAGTGGGGATGAAGAGGTGTCTGGGTATGAGCCTGGGTGTAGCATTTCACATCTTTTTTCACCTTCTGTCAAGTTCCTGGGTACCTGCCCCCAGGATGAGAGAGAAAAGGGGGCAGTGTCATTAGTCGAATAGGTTTCTCCTCTGTCAACAAAAGAAAAGGAAAGACTGGTTCATATCAGCACTAGGACAATGGGAGGAGGAAGGGAGCAGGAGGCCAGGTACAGAGGGCTTATCAATAATGCACATTAATGTGCTATCCATAACAGCTGACGCTATGGAGGATTTACTGGGCTCTGCATGACTGTTTCCCAGGCATGACTTTGTGTCTTGTCACCTATTTAGTTATTAGTAATGTAATCTACCCCATGAACTCACCTCTCAATGGGAGAACAGGAGCACTGACAGTAACTTCCAGCTGCCTCCTGTCTTACAGTCCAGACTCCTGCTGCACCCCCCTGCTCCCAGCCCCCCCCCCCCCAGCACGGTGATCGCAAGCTTGGGCTTGTCATTACCTTTGCTTTTAACAGAGAGAGTTTTATCACATATGTGGAAGCCCCAAGTATGTGTGATTTGGTTCTCATTGTCTTCAATGTACCACAGGGTACCATGCTTTCCTATAAATTCCTGGACTCAGTTTCTTCATTCAGAATTAAGTGGCTGGGATTTGCCTATATTGTTGTGGGAACTCACCAGGTCTCACTTACAACAATCCTGTGGGCTAGGTGAGGTGCTAACCCCATCTTAGAGATAAGGACAGTGAGGCTTAGCTTGGGGAAGGCACTGTCCACAGCCACACGGCTGGGACTTCACAGAGGGGAAGCTTGGGTCTGGCAGGGAGGGTTCTCCTCTCCAGTGCCCTCAGAGACTGAAGTTTCCTAACAGTTTGGGAATCACTAAATTTTTTGAGAATCTCATTAAACCTTTATGCTCCCTCCTAATATCCACACACATCATTGCAAAAATTTGAGAGTTGCAGATCCCCAAAGCTCTTCTAGGGGTTCATGATCCTTGTGAGGAGAGAGAGAGAGAGAGAGAGAGAGAGAGAGAGAGAGAATGAGCTAGTGGGTGCCATGATGGGACGGGGTGGTGAAGGTGGCACTGCTCCTCCTCCATTCCCCTACATGTGCCCAAATCCTTCTGGACTCAGGCTTGAGCTCATGTTCCAGATTCAACTGTTACCCATTGAGTCTCAGTTTCCTCTTCTGTAAAATGCTAGTGAAAATAAAAATGTGTCCCTCTTAAAACTGTGAGGATGAGATGGGGTATTGCATAGAGTCTGGTGTATAGTAAATGCTCGTTAAATGGCAGTTCCTTTGATCCACTCATTCATTTATTCACTCATTAAATACTAGATTACTGGGCACCTTCTGTTTCCTGGGGAATAGTCTAGGTGTCGCATTGGACAGAGCATACAAGTAAGGAAATAAACAAATGAGGTAGACAAGAGTTATGATTTGAAACTACTTTAGATTGAGTTGTGAGGAAAAGACTCAATCCTGCTTGGTTTCTGGGCAGAGACACAGAAAGATGCAGGAAGAAGGCATCAGAGCGAGGCAGGTGCAAGAACCCTGAAAAATGAGCAAGTTCAGAATCTTGAGGGACAACATGGGGGGTGGGATCTGAGTGAGCAAAGGGACCATTGAGGGGAGATGCAGAGGGGTGATGAGGCCACTTCATGCAGGGCTATGTGGACCATGGTGGAGACTTCAGCTTTTATTCTCAGTGAGGTGGGAGCACTGGAGGATTTGGAGCAGGTCAGTGGCATTAATTTTCATTTTAATAGGATTACTCTGATGTCAGGGTAGGGAGAGATAGATGATGAAATGATTGTAGATGGGAAAAGAGTGGGAGTAGAGAGACCAGTGAGGAGGTTTTGCAGAGATCAGTGTGAGATTTTTCATAAAAATCACAAAAACTTAAACTTTTATGATTGTAAGTCAACTTTTAAAAAATATATATTTTTATTGATTTCAGAGAGGAAGGGAGAGGGGAAGAGAGATAGAAACATCAATGATGAGAGAGTCATTGATTGGCTGCCTCCTACATGCTTCCTACTGGAGATTAAGCTCACAACTTGAGCATGTACCCTTGACCAGAATCGAACCTGGGACCCTTCAGTCCGCAAGCCGACGCTCTATCCACTGAGCCAAACCGCTAGGGCTGTAAGTCAACTTTTTACTGTTTAACATCATCCTAAGAAGCGCACAAATTATAAGTGCTCAGCTCAGTGAATTTTCTACAATATATGTGCAGATCAGTAACAACATGGCCCATCCCCAGATACTCCACTTGCATCCCCATCCAGTCACTATCTTCTCACTATCCTGAGACCATAGGTTCATGTTATCTGTTTTTCAACTTCATGTAAATAGAATTTTCATGTATAAACTCTTTTGTGTCTAATTTTTCTCAGCATTATGCCTGTGTGCTTTATTCATGTTGTTGGGTATTGCAGTAGTATGTTCTTTTCACTGCTGTTTAGCATTCCATGGTATGGACACATATTGATGGTGATGGGGATTGTATTAATAAGGTTTCAGTCTCCTTGTCCTGTGTTTTGGTGAACACAAGCACACATTTTTGGGACACGTGCCTGAAATTAAGTTGATGAGTCACTGAGTAGACACGTGAACTATTAGCTTCAGTAAATACCACTGAGCAGTTTCCAAAGTGGCTGTACTAATGTTACGATTTTTTCAGATCTCGTGATCGCCACCAGAGGGCCATCCCTTTCTCTTCCTGTCTATCACAGGACTGGCTGTTCAGGGTATTTCTCTGGGGAAATTGTGAGGATGCAGACAGCAGGTTGAAGTGGGTCACAAAAGGATGATCCTTTAGCTGTGATGCCAGGGAAATCTGGCCAGACTTAAGGATATGGGCAGGGGTGATATTAGAGATATTTAACCACCTATACTACTCAGGGCACCAATCAATCACACAGTCCCTGGCTAGGTCATGGGTTACTCTTTTAGTTGCTGGATCCTGGGAAGGAGAAAGGCAGATTCAGATGGAGGGTTTTGGGGTGCCAGCTAATTACCAGTCTATATGTGTTGTAATGTTTTAACACTGTTGGTGTGGGTATACTTGGCAGCTCCGAGGCAAATATGGGGATGTCTTCACATTGTACCTGGGGCCAAGGCCTGTGGTCATACTATGTGGGACAGAGGCCATCCGGGAAGCCCTGGTGGACCAAGCTGAGGCCTTTTCTGGCCGGGGGAAAATTGCTGTTGTTGATCAAGTCTTTCAAGGATATGGTAAGGGCCTGAAAGGCACCAGGGGAAAGGGGGGACAGGGAATGGAGGATGGGGATTGCAGAAGGTGAATCTGGTAAGGCAGAATAGGGGTGAAGAGGGACCCAGAATCTCCTTCCAACTTCCTCTGCAACCCATGCCTGCCTTCACAGGTGTGGTATTTGCCAACGGGGAACGCTGGAAGGCTCTTCGGCGATTTTCTCTGGCCACCATGAGGGACTTCGGGATGGGCAAGCGGAGTGTGGAGGAGCGGATTCAGGAGGAGGCGCAGTGTCTGGTGGAGGAGCTTCAGAAATCCCAGGGTGAGCCTGGGGGATGGTAAGGAAAGACAGACGGTGTAATTGAGAGGATCAGGGTACACGGCAACAGAAAGACAGGGGTGTACGGGGGCAGAGAAAGAGAAGTAGAGATAAAGAAAGCAGAGCCAAATAGAACGTCAGTCAGAGGGACAGGGACACAGGAAGGTACACGGAGACCGATGGAGATGAGTAGGAGAGGGACACAGGGAACCAGAAGAGAGGTGGGATGTATACTAACTCAAACACACACACACACACACACACACACACACACACAATTTTTGTTGATTTAAGAGAGGAAGGGAGAGGGGGAGAGAGAGAGAGAGAGAGAGAGAGAGAGAGAGAGAGAGAGAGTGAGAAATGATGAGAGAGAGTCATTGATTGGCTGCCATCTGCATGCCCTCTACTGGGGATTGAGCCTAAAACCTGGTCATGTGCCCTGATCTGGAATTGAACCATGACCTCCTAGTTCATAGGTCAACACTCAATCACTGAGCCAACCAGCTGGGTCATATACTTAGATATTAGCATGCTATTTACTTGTGCTCAAGGAAACTGATTCATGGATTAATTGTATCTGTCAAAGGAAAAACAGTGCTTATATAAAGGAATGCAAAAAGACAAAAGGAAGAACTTCAGACATTGGAAAACAATGGACTGTTTTCCGTTTCTTAAGTCAACTGCTGACAAACTGGCAGTGAGGGCAGTGGGGTTTTCTGCTCTGCAGCTGGATGGGCTATCAGAGAAGCATTTCTGGTTGCTTTTAGATTCTCCCTAAAACTGATGTTTATAAGATATAAAGGTAACAGGGTCCTTTCTCAAGAGATTGCAAGATATAAGCGTAGAGGTTTGGAGGGAGAGGCAGAGGCAGAGACACAGGAACAATAAAGCAAAAGAGACAGAGGGACTAAGAGAAAGACAGGAGGAAGCAGACTGAGGCAGACAGAGAGACAGAGAAGGTGAAAGAGAAAGAGATGGAGGAACCAAGTCAAAGAGAGACACATAGAGACAGAGTGAGTGGAAGAGACCCCGTGAGGCAAAAAGGAAAAGGCAGAGAAAGTGAGAGAGACAGACAGGCTCAGTCAAGGGTCTGCAGAGGAACAAGAGAAGATGGACAAGTGAGACCCACAGAGAAGATGGCACCAACCAGATGACCTGACGATCTGTTGCTCGGGGGCTCACAGCCCACTCTCCCTTCCACAGGGCTAGCCTAGCATATGCAGACATCAGTTAACAAGTGTAGAACAATTTCCTGAAGACCAGAGGCCCCTAGAGGTGAACAAAGTAAGTAAGAGGAGAGACAGAAAGGGGCAGGGGGAACAGAGCTTTTATGCCATAATCAATAAAAAAAATGTACATGCAATTGATTGAACAACTGCATTGCACTCCCACTGGCCCTGGGACTTAATTGTACCTGGTCCCCCAGTCAGAACTGGGGCCTGAGAGGGGACCAACAACACACACAGCCTCTGTAGCTGGGCTGCCTGGGTCTGAATCCTGGCCCTAGTACTGAGTCGCTGGGTAATCCTGGTCAAATTACTTAACTTCTCTGTTTGCCCATCTATGAAATGGAGATAATAACATAACTATACCTTCCTTACAGGGTTGAGGTGAGAATTAAATAAAATAGCACTGGCAGGTGCTCAATGGTTAGAACATCGACCCTCATACTGAAGGGTCTCAGGTTCCATTTCTGGTCAAGTGCACATACCTCAGTTGCAGGGCATGTGTGGGAGGCAACCAGTCAATATGTCTCTCTCACATTGATGTTTCTATCTCTCCCTTTCCCTTTCACTCGCTCTCTCCACTCCATATAAAAATGAAGCCAATGGAAAAAATATCCTCAGGTGACAATAAAAAATAATAAAATAAAATAATAGACTAGGGCCTGGCATATCATATGGACTAATGAGTGGTAGCTGTTATTATTCCTATTTTCTTTATCATTACTGAGCAATGAAGGACAGTTACACAGAGATGGGGCAGCTGCCAAATGCTCCCCAGACATTTGAGTCTGTGTCCCTGGACCTGCCACTTCTTCCTCCTAGGAGCCCTCCAGGACCCCACCTTGATCTTCCACTCCATCACTGCCAACATCATCTGCTCCATTGTCTTTGGAAGACGCTTTGCCTACAGAGACCCTGATTTTCTGAAGCTTCTGGACATGTTCTACCAAACCTTCGCACTCATCAGCTCCTTCTCCAGCCAGGTCAGGGAGAGGGTGAGGGAGGGTGGGGAGGAGGTGGACATCCAGGAAAGGGAAAACGGGTGATCTGCTTTGGGGCCCCAGAAATGCAGCTTAAGGTTGGAAGATGTACAGGACAACAGGGAGAGACAGGGCCACAGACACCTGGAGGGAGAGAGAGATGGTGAGATAAGGCCTGAGAGACAAAGAGAAAGAAAGAGGAGTAATGGAGGAGGCAGAAACAGAGAGTCAGAGAATTAGAGGGAGAGAAAAGAGAGGAAAAGAGAGAAGAAGGAGGAAACAAGACAAAAAAGAGCAAAGGTAAAGAGATCCTGAGGGGCAGAGTTGACAAGAATGTGAGAGAGAGAGAGAAACAGGAGACAGAGATTCCCCTCTACCAGAGGTATTAGGGCCCAGGAGGGTTGTCTCTTCCTGTGACCCACTAGCTCAGCCTCAGGAGGACCTTACAGCACCCTTGTCTCCCACAGGTGTTTGAGCTCTACTCTGACTTCTTGAAGTACTTTCCTGGCACACACAGGCAAATCTACAGAAACATGCAGGAAGTCAAAGACTTCATTGACCAAAGTGTGGAGAAGCACAGGGAGACCCTGGACCCCAACGCCCCCCGGGACTTCATTGATACCTACCTGCTCCGCATGGACAAAGTGGGGTTTGAGAGGAGGGAGGGGAGGGGAGGGGAGGGAGGAAAAGATGGGGGGCAGTGAGAAGAAGGGAAGGGAATGAGGATGATGGAAGAACAGAGGATGCAAAGGGGATATTAGGAAAAGGTAAGAGGGATGAAAGAAGGAGAAACTAGGGAGGAGGCAGAGAGAGATGGATAAAGAGAGGGAGGGAAGAAGGGAGAGGAAGAGAAGAGTGAGCAACAGAGAGAGAGAGAGAGAGAGAGAGAGAGAGAGAGAGAGAGAGAGATCGGAGAAATACAGGACAAGGGACAAACAATAGGGCAATAGCTGAAAAGACCCACAGTGGCAGAAAGAGGCTGGGAGAGGAAGTGAGACAAGCACACCAAAGAGATGTTGAGATGGACTGAAACAGAGCCAGAGTGAAGAGAGACAGAGATAAGGATATATGGGTGGACATGTAGAGGACAAAGAAAAGTAAAATGGACCAGTTGGTGTGAGAGACCCAGAAATAGGTGGGGGGCGGGGGACCCTGATACATGCATGCAGCAAGGTTCCAGCCTCCCCTGATTCCAATGAACCCCACCTCTCGGGACCCAGGAGAAGTCCGACCCGAACAGCGAGTTCCACCACCAGAACCTCATCAACACCGTACTCTCTCTCTTCTTTGCGGGCACGGAGACCACCAGCACCACTCTCCGCTATGGATTCCTGCTAATGCTCAAATATCCCCACATCGCAGGTAGGCAGAGTGGGGACAGCCAATCTGGGTAGTCCTCCGATCCCTTTTTGGCCGCAGAAGCGGGGTAGGGGTCCTGCCTAAATGAGAGAGGCAGCATTTCCCTCTGAAATTAGGAACACTGCAGGTTTTAATGAACTGCCAACTAAGCCAGCCCTGTTGGATGGATGGATAAAGAATCTGTCAACCTGTTCTCCTGTTTTCACTGATCACTTAAAAATTCATTTATCCATCCACCCATCCATTCATCCATCCACCCACCCATCCATTCATCTGTCTGTGCTTTAATCCATTAATTGGTCTGTATACTTAGATTCTTTTATCTATGATTTACCCAAGAACATACACTTTCCTTCTTTATTTGGATTAATTCACCTATGTGTTGAACCTTTGAAACAATGGTTAATTGAATGAACTATGTGTCATGATTCATTGGCTCACTCATTCATTCATGCATGCATCTATCTGTTCTTCTATGAACTAGGTTTCATTTCTTAATCCTTCCATCAGTCTTTCAATTCATCCTTAACTCTTCTATCCATTTATTAATTACACAATCAATTCACTGATTCATCTTTCATTTATTCATCTGTCATCAAACCATCATCCATTTATCACTTTTTCTACTAATTTATTCATTCGCTTATTCCTCCATAAATCTAGCCATCCATTTATTCAGGTAATTTATTGGTTGATTAGGTTTATTTATTTATTTGTCTATTGGAATTATTCATCTATTGATTGATAAGTAAATACATGCAACCATTAAATAATGTTCTTCCGTCCATCAGTCTTTGTGCAGGGGGGGGAGGGTCCCTCAGCCCAGCCTGTGCCTTCTTGCAGTCCAGGAGCCCCTGGGGGATGTCCGACTGCCAAGGAGGCAGGAGAGGCTCCCGCCGCTGCTGCACTCGCCAGCCATGAGCCCAGCTTCTGGCTGAGGAGCACTCCCCTTATGGGAGCACACTGACCACCAGAGAAAGCTCCTACAATGAGCATCTGCCCCCTGGTGGTCATTGTGCATCATAGCGACCACTCATTCTGCCGTTTGGTCAATTTGTATATTAGCCTTTTATTATATAGGATTGGTTGATAGATATATTCATTTATTTACCCAATTATTCATGGGTTAATCTATTGATCTATTTCACTGTCATATTCCTGAGGACCTAGCACAATATGTGCCTCATTTACAATACACACAATAAATATTAGTTTATTTCCCACTCATCTTAGAGAAGAAATTTTGACAGGTGCAGAGCCTCAAGTTCTCAATCTGATATGTGATGTGTGAGTGTGCACACACATGTGCATGTGTGCTTCCCTGTGCATGTGGGGGAAAGAATCTATAACATTCATTAGATTTCAAAAAGTGAGAATTCTTCTAGCTTCCCCTTTGCCCCCCCACCCCAAGCTGATTGTTTTGAGGAATGTCAATGATTTAACCCTTTACTGTAAGTTTTTAAAAATTATTATTATTATTTTATTGATTTCAGAGAGGAAGGGAGAGGGAGAGATAGAAACATCGATGATGAGAGAGAACAATTGATTGGCTGCCTTCTGCACTATACACCCACTACTAGGGATCGAGCCCGCAACCCAGGCATGTGCCCTTGACAGGAATTAAACTAGGGACTCTTCAGTCCACAGGCCAATGCTCTATCCACAGAGCCAAATCAGCTAGGACCTATAAGTTTTTCCTGACTCATTGGCCCATAGAAAGCAGTGTCCCTACTGAAATGTCCATTATTATTATTATTATTATTATTAAATACACTTTTAGTGATTTCAGAGAGGAAGGGAGAGGGAGAGAGAGACAGAAACATCAATGATGAGAGAGAATCATTGATCGGCTGTCTCCTGCACACCCCTCACTGGGGATCGTGCCTGCAACCCGGCATATGCTCTAACTAGGAATTGAACTATAACCCCCTGGTTCATAGGTCAACTCTCAACCACTGAGCTATGCCAGCTGGGCTGAAATGCTCCTTTAAACAAGGTTCACTCTTCTATGCAGAGAAAGTCCACAAGGAGATTGATCAGGTGATTGGCTCACATCGCCCTCCAGCCCTTGATGACCGGGCCAAAATGCCATACACTGAAGCAGTCATCCACGAGATTCAGAGATTTGGAGACCTGATTCCTATGGGTGTGCCCCACGTGGTCATCAAAGACACTAAATTCCGAGGGTACATCATCCCAAAGGTGAGGCCAGCCAGGCAACCACATCTCTCCTGTGTGGGACCCTGGGTTCTCTGAATCTCCAAACTTGACCTCTTGTTTTATCACTAGGGCTTCTTGTTTCATGTTGTGTTTTCAGGGTTGGATGGTGAAGGGAATGACAATATTTTGTATCTTGTGATCATTCCTCAGGACACTGAAGTATATCCCATCCTGAACTCTGCTCTCTTTGACTCACGTTACTTTGACACACCAGACACCTTCAACCCTAACCACTTTCTGGATGCCAATGGGGCACTGAAGAAGAATGAAGCTTTTATGCCCTTCTCCCTAGGTAAGCTGGATCTGCACTCACTTCCCAGACACCAGAGTGCAGGTATCTTCACCTCCTTGAGACATCAAGGAGAGGCTTTAGTTTATTGAGCAGTTAGTACATGCCAGCTGCTTTACCTTCATTATCCCATCCCATATGCACTACAACACTAGGAGAGGCTTAAAAGGTGAGATCACGGCCCAGTGGCACGCGTTGGTATGCTGGACCTTGGGAAAGTATGTTAACCTCTCTGTATCTCGGTATAAGATATCTGTTGAGCAGTGTACTCTGAGCCCAGTGCTTTACTGGGGGCTGAAGATAATGCATCAGACAAGCCACGTAGACAGAGAAACATTATCTGTCAGGAATGTGAAGACAGAAAACAAAACAAAACAGCTAGCTGCCATGGGCAGAAAGAAATACAAACTTAACCAAAGAGGAGTTAGAGACAAATGTCTACTGAAGGGTCCAAAGGACAGCCTAAGGATGGAAGGACAGAGTGGGAGGGAGATAACAGGCTCTTCTAGAATGAGGTGAGTCATGGAGCCAGTTACAGGAGAGGAATCATGCCAGAGCCTTGCCCTGAAGATTTGCTTATGTGTCCTAACTTCTAGGTGTGCCAAAAAATGTGAACCCTTCCCCAGATACCTCCACACAGGCACAATGTCCAACAACTTGAAAGGTCTAGGAAATACCTAGAAACCCATGCTTGAAATGGCCTTTTCAAGGTGGTCAACTTGCAGATTAGGAACCAATGAATTAATGGATGAGACTCTTGGTGTCTGCCTGACCTTTCTGGATACCTTTGCCCTCATTTCTCTCCAAGCCAGTGGTTTATAACCTATTGTGAGGGGCGGGGGGCGCTGGTGTACACTTCTGAGAATTTGATGGAAGCCATACACCTACCTCACATACATAAATCCCATTCACAAGTTTATGTACAATATGGTTTTTTTCTTAAAACTGAGATAAGAAACAAAACAGAGATAAGAAAGGAAACAGAAACATACTCAAAGAAACAAAGAACAAACTGATGATTAACAGAGGCAAGGAGGCTTGGGGGACTGGGTGAAAAGGTTAAGGGAGTTAGAAGTACAAATTGGTAGTTACAGAATATTCACGGGAATGTAAATTACGGTTTATGGAATATAGTCAATAATATTGAAATACCTCTGTGTGGTGTCAGTTGTATAGTAGACTCATAGTGCTGTAGACCTGAAACTAATATAAAAGAATATTGAATGCCAACTGTAAATGAAAATAAATAAATAAATAAATAAAACAACCCAGAGATAGAAAATCACATGCAGTGCCAGACATTCACCCCACAGTCTCCACCACACATACCTGAAAAAACACACCAAGTACCATCTACATCTATAGGATCTTTAGTGTGAACCAGAAGCTCTTTGAATAATTCTTTCATTTTGTTAATCCTCACCTGAGGTTATTTTTTTCTATTGATTTTTAGAGAGAGTGCAAGGGAGTGGGGGAGGGAGGGAGAGGGAGAGAGAGACAGAAACATCAATGTGAAAGAGACACATTGATTGGTTGCCTCCTGAACATGCCCTGACTGCAACCCAGGTATATGCCCTTGACAAGGAATCAAATCCTGGACCCTTCAGTGTGCAGGCCAACACTCTAATCACTGAGCCACACCATCCAGTGCTCTTCTAAGAATTTTTACAAATATTAACAATTCTCCAAATGTTGTTGGAACTATGCCCACATCTACACATGTGGAGGTGCGCATGCACACACATACACACACCCAACCCAGTGATAGTCCTTAGACTCTGTGAGGTCAACTGAACCTTTGGAAATCTAACAGAAGCTACAATCTTCCCTGGAAAGATACACGTCAAAGATTTGCACCTGGTTTTAGAGGTTTGGGGACACCCTAACAGTCTACCCTGAATTGCAAGTGAAAGGCTAGCCCCATCCAAACCAGTTGCAATGGACACAGGTATCTGGACTTTGGACAAAGACTATGCATCCAGCCAGCAGGCAGCTGAGCATTGACCTATGAACCAGGAGGTCACGGTTCGATTCCTGGTCAGGCAAATGCCCAGGTTGTGGGCTTGATCCCCAGTAGGGGCTGTACAGGAGGCAGCTGATCAATGATTCTCTCTCATCATTGATGTTTCTATCTCTCTCTCCTCTCCCTTCTTCCTTCCTCTATTTGAAATCAATAAAAATATATTTTAAACACACACACACACACACGAATATGCATCCACTCCAGGCCCACATTGTTGATTTTCTGTGCCCACAGGGAAGCGCATTTGTCTTGGCGAAGGTATCGCTCGTGCAGAATTATTCCTCTTCTTCACCACCATCCTCCAGAATTTCTCCGTGGCCAGTCCCGTGGCCCCTGAGGACATTGACCTCACACCCCGGGAGTGTGGAGTGGGCAAGCTGCCCCCAGTGTACCAGATCCGATTCCTGTCTCGCTGAGGGGGTTGAAGGAAGGAGATCAAAGGATCCCAGGGTCATGAAGTATTCCCACCTCTGCAGGGATGTTGCCTGACTCTACCCATGTTCTGCATCTGAGAGATCTGCTACAAGCCAGTCTCCTTCTTCCTCCTTGGTTGCCACCTCCACGAGAATGTCCACTCTGCAGTCTGCCTCTTTCCATCATGCTGCAGCTCTTCTAAAGACTCAAGGAGGGGTTCTTCTTTCCTCTGTTAATAGAATTCCAGAAGTGGTGTATACATAGAAATTGGAGGCTGAAAGGGAAAACGCATCTGAGGCTCTCTCTGCAGTTCTGCCTCCTGGCCACTGCTTACCCTGAGTGACTTCTCCCTTCCTTAGAACAACCACAACCTCCATTTAACAATTCCTTGTGCTCCATGATCTGTACATACATGATCTTGCTTGAATACTACTCCTAATAGCCCCATGTGGTGGCTACAATGATCATGTCCATAGTACAGATGAGTACACAGAGGTGGGGCAATGGCATCAGTTGTCTGAGGTCACATGGTTAGTGAGTGCAGGTGCAAGATTCACATTCAGTCTCTGTCTCTAGAACTCAAACTCTCTATCAAAGCTCCTCCTATCCATATATTTTTAAATTAATCTGAAACTCAGAGACAAAAAAATCAACCATTTTTACTAGCATAAGTTAGTGCTTTCTGGATTTGCCTCTTCTGCATAATTCATATAATGAAATCACATAATATGTGGGCTTTTGTGAATGGCTTCTTTCACTTAGTATGATATTTTTGAGGTTCATCCACATTGTAGACTGTAGTTGTGCCCTGCTATTGTCCAGCTGTCTCCTCATTTTACTGCCTTTCCCTTTCCTTTTCAATATAAAAGGGCCTCCTCAGCCCAGGGCCTCCTGACCTGTGTGGTTATAAACTGGTGTCTTGGATTCTCCAATATACCTCTTCAAATGCACTGAGACTCAAATAAACATCTAAAACCTGACACCTCCAGGTAAGGTGGTGATCCATGCCACTTTATGTGTGACTCATTTATTTTCAGGGCACTAGGAATATTTCCAGAAGGTGAAAATTTCTACTTCACCTCAATGCCAGCTCCATGAAGGCAAACCTGTTGTCTTGTTCATCACTATTCTCTCAGCACAAAGAACCCTGTGTGGCATATGACAGGTGTTAAAAATATTTGCTCAGAAATGAATGAAGGAAGGAAGGAATGAATGGTTAGCTCAGACAATCCTCCAAAGTACCAACATGGAGCTAATTCCCCCCCTTCAGATCACATGTCCTCCAATCTCACTTTGTTCTGATGCCATGAACATGTCCCTGTCCCAGTGGCACAAGATGCTCCAATTTTGGACCTGCCAGCTATACTCATCCCTCAAATGCAATGCTCCCCTCTGATAAAAAGTGCTGAGAGCCACACTTGCAGTGCAAAAACCATGAAACAGCTTTCACCTGAATTTGAACCCAGACAGTTTGGACCCAGAGCTCAGACCTTATCACCTGTTCCACCAGCTGGCATACCACACTTCCTTGAGAGAGGTGCTCTTCATTCAAGGGCACTCCCCACCAAGGCACCTCAGGCCATCCATGGGAAGGAAGCTTTGGGATCCAATCAAGATGCTAGACTTCTTGGCCTCTGCAACACCTGCCATCTTTGGGTTCCCTGTTGCCTCTGGTGAGTTACAAGGAGTTCTGTCAAGGCTCTAGTGGATCAGGCTGAGGCTTTCTCTGGCCGAGGGCACATTGTTATTGTTGACCCCATCTTCCAGGGTATTGGTGAGTGGGGATGGTTGGGGACTGGGGAGAGGACAAGGGAATATTCTATGCAGCCTAAAACCTTCCCTTCATGCACCATCAATCAGGTGTGGTTCTCGCCAGTGGAAAGTCTTGGAAGACGCTTAGGCAATTCTCTCTAACCACCACGAGGGATTTTGGGATGGGGAAGCAGAGCATTGAGAAGCTAATTCAGAATGAGACTCAGCATCTGGTGGAGGAGCTGTGGAAATCCCAGGGTAAGCACTGGTCAGGACAGGGGATGAAGGCACTGACAGAGGTAGGTGAGATGGGGACACAGAGGGAGGAGGGAACACGACTGATGGAGAAGGATCCAGACACAGCCACAGAGAGATGCAGGAACAGGTTTAGAGACAGAGAAAGAGAAAAAGAATGAGAAAGACAAAGAAAAACAGACTGGGAAGGAGAGAGGGAGAGTAAGAGAAAGCAGAGGAGAGAGAGAAAACAAGCAAGAGAGAAAACCTGAGTATGCTGAGAAAGATCAATCTAGAATCAGACACTGCAAGGAAAAGCCCTAGAAAGAAAAAGGTAAAGATAGAAATTGAGTCTGGGACACTCAGCGTCAGTGAGGCCAAGGACAAGGAACACTGGAGGCACTGAAAAGGGAAATCATGGAGAAGGGGCTTGGTCTCAAAGGAGAGTCAGAGAGAAGACCAGAGACAGACATAGAAAGTCAGATGAAGAGACCAAGAAAAATAAGAGTCACAGAGGGAAAATTCTCAGAAAAAAATCTGAGATGTAGAGGCCAGTGAAAGACAGGCTAAACTAGAGAAATAGAAAATACACACACACACACACACACACACACACAACAACAAGAACAACAACAACAACAATCACACATACTAAGAGAGTACCAGCCAGGCCAGAGCCACCCAGAAGGGAACCACTCATGACAGATCTCTCATCCCCAGGGCCCTATCTGGATCCCAACTCCCTCTTTAACTCCATCATAGCCAACATCATCTGCTCCATTGTCTTTGTTTTTATATATAGAAAACTAGAGGCCTGGTGTACAAAAATTTGTGCACTCGGCGGGGAGGGGGGGGAGGAGGGGTCCCTCAGCCCGGCCTGTGCCCTCTTGCAGTCTGGGACCCCTCGGGAGATAATGACCTGCTGGCTTAGGCCTGCTCCCGGGTGGCAGAGGGCAGGCCCAATCCCTAGGTGCAGCCCCTGGTCGGGCTCAGAGCAGGGCCGATTGAGGAGTTGGGGCACCGCCCCATCATACACAGAGCAGGGAGATTGGGAGGTTGTGATGCCACCCTCAGTCACAATCAGTGTAGGGCTGATTGGGGGGTTGGGGCACCATCCCCTGTCACACTCAAGGCAGGGTCGATGGGGAGGTTGCGGCGCCACCCCCTGTCATGCACAGAGCAGGGCCAATCAGGGGGTTGGGGCACTGCCCCCTGTCACTCACAGAGCAGGGCCCATCAGGGGGGTTGGGGCTCTATACCCTGACATGCACAGAGCAGGACCAATCAGGGGGTTGGGGCACTGCCCCCATCACACAGAGCAGGGCCCATGAGGGGGTTGAGGCACCGCCCTCTATCACCCACAGAGCAAGGCTGATCTGGGGGTTGGGGCGCCGCCACTCTCACACTCAGGGCAGGACCGATGGGGAGGTTATGGCTCTATCCCGTCACACACAGAGCAGGGCCCGTGGGGGGGAGAGGGTTGGGGAGCTCCCCACTATCAGGCACAGAGCAGGGCTGCTCAGGGGGTTGGGGCACCTTCCCCTGTCACGAACAGAGCCGGATGGATAGGGAGGTTGTGGCCCCGCCCCCTGTCACACACAGAGCCGCAGGGCGATCAGGGGGTTTGGGAGATGCCCCCTGACATGCTCATCCCAGTGCCAGGAGGCCTCATGGCTCCGCTGATCTCAGGTTCGGGAGGCCTCGCAGCTCCGCTGATCCCGGTGCTGGGAGGCCTATTACCCTTTTACTATATAGGATAGAGGCCTTGTGCACAGGTGGGGGCCGGCTGGTTTCCCCTTGAAGGATGTTCTGGATCAGGGTGGGGGTCCCCACTGGGGTGCCTGGCCAGCTTGGGTGAGGGGATCGGAACGTTGTTCCTCCGTCACTGAGGCAAGCAAGCCTCATGTTAGTTTCAAGCTGCCTGGGTGCCGACTGCCATCTTGGCTGACAGTTAATTTGCATATCTTGCTGATTAGCCAATAAAAAAGGTAGCGGTCGTACGCCAATTACCATGTTTCTCTTTTATTAGTGTAGATCCTTACTGTTGATGCATGCATGAGTGCTTATCATCAAATCAGAGTGTGCAGTAAACTCCCCACCTCTCCAGCAGCTCCGTCGTTTTTGGAGAGCACTTTAATGACCAGGACCCTAGATTCTTACAGTTGCTAAATTTACTGAATGAAGTCTTCACCGTTATCAGCTCTTTGTACAGCCAGGTAAGGCCAAAGATTCCATGGTGGCCAGCAATTGAGGTGAGTGGACCTTGGCAAGGGATCCGATGCTTTTTGTCCTGAGCAGCAAAACAAGACTGCATCAGAAGTTGGTGTTCTGTGCACACACTTCATCCCCTGCACCCTGCCAGGTGAGGCACTGAGTCTGACTGGGGATAGCAATCAGGCCTTCTACAAGGGTAGACTCTGAAAGAGGAAATCTCGGCAACTATAAGAGTGACTGGGGAAGGGTATAGCTGTTCACATATCAGAGAGGTTATTGTCTCTTCAGCTGGGAGGCACATTCTGCAAGCCCACGGGGTGAAAGGTGCCCTTCAGATGCAGCTGTGTGTGCAGTCATAACTGCAACACCCACAGCACCAGCCTAGAGACTAGAACAGGTTCTGGCTTTCCTGTAGATGTTTGAATTCTTCTCTGGCATCTTGAAACACTTCCCTGGCACCCACACTCACTTGTCTAGTCTCATTCAAGAAGTGGAAGATTTTGTCACTGAGGTCATTGAGATGCCCTGGAAAACGCTGGACCCCAGTGCCCCAGAGGACTCATCGATTCCTTCCTACTCCTTATGGACAAGGCAAGGACTCTGCTGGATTGGGTGTGGGTGGGCAGGAAAGAGAGTGATGGACACACTACTGACACTGAGCTTGTGTGTTAAAGTATGATGTTTGTGTTTTTTAAATACTGTATTGAAATACTTCCCTAATATTTGTAATAAAGCCACTGCTCACCCAATTCTCTGCTCCCCACACCCCATTTTTTCTTGAGCCCCTCTAGATTCCCCTCCATGAATGCCTGTTAAGAGGTAGCAACTAAAGAATTAACACCTGGCCCAGCAAAGGACCTTTTTTAAAAAAAAATTTATTTTATTGTTTAAAGTATTACAAATAGTAGTACATATGTCTCCCCCCCTCCCCCATTGCAAAGGACCTTTAAGACTCTCCTCTCCCACCCTCATTTTGATCGGTTAGAGACCCATTTGTGTTTTTGTTTTTTTAAACTCACTTGAGGATATTTTTTCCATTGATTTTTTTTTTTTTTTTTTTTTTTTTAGAGAGAGAGTGGAGGGAAAGGAGAAGGGGGTGGGGAGAGGAACATTGATTGGTTGCCTCCTGCACTTGCCCTGACCAGGGCTGGGGATCAAGACTGCAATCGAAGTACATGCCCTGAACTGGAAATAGAACCTGAGACCCTTCGGTTCTTGGGCCGACACTCTAACCCCTGAGCCAGACTGACCAGGGACCCATTTGTGTTTTGATTGGTAAGAGGCCCATCTCCCTTTGTTGGTTCATAGACCTACGTTTGTTCTGATTGGTTTGAGGTCCATGTCAGTTCTGATTATTTGGAGGCAGATGTTCTTCTAATTGGTCTAATGCCAGATGGGTTATTAAACATTTTCAAATCACCCATATAATGATAGCTGCAAGGGCCAGTCAGGGAGCAAAGATACCCAAGAACAGAGAAGATAATAACAACAACAAAATATTAATCCCTCACATTTATTGAGCACTTACGTACATAATATCAAAACAACCCCAGATGATAAACTAAGGTTCATAGAGGTCAGATTCTTGCTCAAAGACACATAGTTAATAAATGGTAGGACCTGTGTTTGAACCCTGGTAGTCTAGCTCCAGAGCCAACCCTTCTTCCATATTGTTGGCCTTGAATAGAGAAAAAAAGAAAATAAGAATAGAAAAACTGGCATAGAGTAACATGGGGTTGGGCAAGTAGAATAGATCCAGAAACTGGAAATCTTTGCAAGGGGTGATGTTAAGAATTCTCCATCACTGCCCCAGGAGAGCTCTGACCCTGAGCGTGAGTTCCACCATAAGAGTCTTCTCACGGTGGTCCAGCTGTTCTTTGCTGGTACAGAGATCTCTAGCACCACCCTGTGCTGTGCCCTTCTACTTCTTCTTAAGAACCCTGATGTCTTAGGTAAGCTGGGCTTAGCATGGGAGGGTGCCAGGGTGGGTGAGTGTCTCTGTAGCCAAACTGGAAGTTGGTTAGGTGATGGGTGAAGATAGACAACTTCTGTTCTGAGATCAGTGTGAAAAATATAAAGTCTACCCCTGTAAGTATTTGCAACTTACACTAAAGCTTTGCTGCTGACAAAGCTCTTTGAAGTTGAGGAGGTACTTACAGTTTACAAAATATTTTTTATTTAATGAAGCACCGTATGTTTTAGAAGGAACTTTTTCCTTATGAAAGACTCTTTGCAAAAACACTTGGGTGATTATAAGGTGCTTTATGCTGATCCAGGCACAAAGCATAATCATTCACAGAGCATTTTTTTCTTTAATCAAATGTGTTATTTATTTATTATTTTATCCATTATCATTTACCCCCTCTTTCATCTCCACCCACCAGCCTGCCCCATCTGCTATCAACACACTGTTGTTCATGTCCATGAGTTCTCTCTTTTTCCCCCCCTTTTTTGCTTAATCGCTCCACCCTGCTAACACCACTACCACCAGAACTATCTGCCTGTTAGAGAGCATTTTTTAGTCTATGAAACACATGGCTTTTGACAGAAACACTTAGGTTGGCAGATGACAGTATGGAGAGAACTGTATACCTCCTCCCCAGCCTGTGAGCCTGGCTTAGACAACAGGCTTCGAGGGTGTCTATTTCTGTGTTCTATCCCTGTGGTGTTTCCTTTTTATGAGAAAAGACATAGAGACATACACAAAGGAAAGGATGACTATCTCTGAGAGGAAAGTATCAAAGAAACCAACCCCTAGTGTTTCCAAGTATAGATGCACATAGGGGTGGTAGTCATAATACCTAATGAGCCAGTGGGCACCACCCATCAGACTAGATTCTGACCTTTATGCTGGTATCTGGACTTGGAGGCCTTTGCTAAGCTATATGTGAAACTTTTAGTTGATAGATTATGGAAATGTCCAAAAAATCTCGAGGAAGGTGTGTCAGGGTGGTTGGTATCAGGAGGGCTTGGGAGAGTTATTCACCAAATGGGGCAGAATCATTTCAATATTTCAGTTCCCAACTGTAGAGCTACATAGTAGGTGAAGCTCCTTATCAATTGTGGTACCCTAATGATTCAGCCACTCCTTGTTGGTGGTCATTTAGGGCCCTTGGCTTTGACATCCTCTAGGGCACTACTGTGTACCCCACATCAACTCTGCCCTCCATGACTCACAGTACTTTGAGAAGCCAGACATCACCTACCCTGGCCACTTCCTGGATGTGGAGGGCAACTTTAGGAAATGGGAGGCCTTCATCGCTTTCTCCATGGGTAAGCCACGTCCTTCCCACCCTATAAGAACACTGTTCACCCTTTCTTCTGTGTGTGACTTGCTCCCTTTGTCCAACCCCAAACAGGGTGAACATTTTTGGAAAAGATTAGAATTCTGAAGAAAAGAGAAAGTAAGACTCCCAAGAGACAAAGATGGTCTGAAGGGGAAGGACACGGAGGAGGTTGATGGTGGAGAAAATTGGAGACTAAGTCAGTGATGGAGATCAAGTGGAAGACACAGACATACACAGGCACCCACATGAACACACAAAGAACAGACAAATAAATGATCCATTATTGAGTACCTGTTATGTGCCAAGAACTGGGAAAGGCATGTTCAGTTTTTCTTTCAAAATAAAATATCTTTATTGTTTTTTTCTAATCCTATCTAATAAAAGAGAAACATGGTAATTGGCGTACGACCACTACCCTTCCCATTGGCTAATCAGCGAGATATGCAAATTAACTGCCAGCCAAGATGGCGGCCGGAAGCCAGGCAGCTTGAAATTAACATGAGGCTTGCTTGCTTCAGTGATGGAGGACTCCAACTTCCCCACCTGCCTTGCCGGCCTCTCAGCTGCAACTCTAAGCAACTATGTTGCGAATAAAGAAGCTAAACAATACCCCAGAAACCTGCTTTACTCAGTGGAGCTTCAGCCAGCCGGACTGCAACATGGTATCAAATACAGAAGGTAAACAAAGGCCAGAAACCTGTTTTCAGCAGCCGAGTCCTCAGAGCTAAAGCTGACCCAGAATAAAAAAGAAAAAAAAAGAAAAAAAGGAGCGGTTGGGAGCTT
>NW_006296528.1:331974-341934 GCF_000327345.1 Myotis davidii
AAAGGCTGCACCTAGGGATTGGGCCTGCCCTCTGCCACCCGGGAGCGGGCCTAAGCCAGCAGGTCGTTATCTCCTGAGGGGTTCCAGACTGTGAGAGGGCACAGGCTGGGCTGAGGGACACCCCCTGCCCACTGAGTGCACAAATTTTTGTGCACTGGGCCTCTAGTTTTTATATAAATTAGAAACTAATAAAGTTGAAAGTAAAAATCACCTGTAACTCAGCACCAAACCAGACTTGTTAATATTACAGAGATGTTTTTCCAAATTTTTTATTAAATATGTGCATGCGGTCCTAGCTGGTTTGGCTCAGTGGATAGAGTGTTAGCTTGCATACTGCAGGGTCCTGGATTTGATTCCAGCCAAGGGCACGTACCTCGGTTGCAGGCTCGATCCCCTGCCCTAATCAAGGCATGTGCAGGAGGCAACCAATCGATGTGTCTCTCTCACATTGATGTTTCTATCTCTCTCCTTCCCTTCTGCTCTCTCTTAAAAGTCAATGGAAAAATATCCTCAGGTGAGGATTAATAAATACGTGCATGTACACAAAGGTATGTGATGGTAGATAGATAGATAGATAATAGAAAAGTAGATGAGAGAAAGGTAAGAGGGGGGAAGGGAACAGAAGGGAAAGGAAAAAGAGAAAAACTTATTGACTTATTTTTTTGTTAGCCAGTTATTAAAATTCAAGCCCTGAAGTATAGTGAGGACCAGGAGTCACTTGGGACACTAACATTTAAAGAATACTCATTCTCAGGTTTGTACAAGTACCCTGACCCAATCACTTATCAAATAATTCAACTTTCAGCCATTAATTTAAAATTTGTCTTATGCTAAAAGCTTAAGTATCCTTATGTCTATTTCTGATTTGTTTACATTAAGTCACTGATCTGTCTTCCTCTTTTAACTATTATTACACCATAATGTCAGAATTGTTATATCTTTGCAGTATGTTTTAATATTTTACAGGGGATAGTCTCCTCCATTACTCTTCTTTTTCAGAGAGTCTTATGGTTTCTGTGACACATTTTTTTCTTTCAAGTGTACTTTAGAATAATTTTTCAAGGTCTCAAAAAATTTCAATAAGATCTTTAGGAATTACATTTCTAGTTTCATTTGTATAGGTTTGACAACTTTACAAATTTAAGATACCTCAGAAAAAAGATAGTGTGTTCATTGAATCTATTCTTGCATGATTTGGTGGCATCTTGGATTTTTTTTAAAACTAGGTTTTGCATATTTCATGCTAAATTTATTCCTAAGAAACATGGAAGACGAGTGTTGCTATTGTTCATAGAACCTCTTTGTACTAGTCAGCTGTGTGCCACAGACTGAGTGACTTAAACAACAGAAATCTATTTCTCATGGTTCTGGAGGCTGGCAGTCCAAGATCAGGGTGTTAGCATGGCTAGAGTCTGCGAGAGCTCTCTTCCTGGCTCGCCGTCGTCCACCTTCTTCTGTGTCCTCCCATGGCAGAAAGCTCTGCTGTCTTTTCCTCTTCTTATAAGGACACTAATCCCACCATGGGGGCCCACCCTCCTGACCTCATCTAACCTCAATTACCTCCCAAAGGCCCCACCTCCAGGTTAGGCCTTCAACATGTAAATTTTGGGAGGACACAATTCAGTCCATATCACTCCACTAACATAGTATTTTTAATTGTTTTCATTAGTATTATGCTTTTGGGGAGATATTTTTTCCATAACTGGACTATTTTATACTACTTTTATTACTAACAGTTTTTCACTGTGTCTGCTTAGGGTTCCAGATAATTGGTGTTTAGCTTCTGCAAATGATGACACTTTTAGTCAATTCTTTCTTACATTAAATCCATATTTTTTCCTAATATCATGACCTAGCACTTCCAAAATCATGGTAAAGAATAGTAGTAATGGTGAAGCAATCTTATCTAATTCCTAATTATAAGAAGTATATTTTCATTTTTTCCATTAAGCTTAATGCTGACTATGACCTTTTCCAGATATTTGTGGTTATTCTGCCACTTATTTTTTCTCAATTTAAAATTAAATTAAAAAAATATCTTTTTCTCTGCATTTTATAACAGGTTTTTTTTTTTTTAAAAAAAGTATCTTTATTGATTTCAGAGAGGAAGGGAGAGGGAGAGGGAAAGAGATAGAAATATCAATGATGGGAGAGAATCATTGATTGGCTGCCTCCTGCACATCCCCCACTGGGGATAAAGCCCACAACCCAGGTATGTGCCCTTGGCTGGAATCGAACCAGGGACCTTTCAGTCCGCAGGCTGACGCTCCATCCACTGAGCCAAACCAGCTAGGTCAACAGGTTCTTTTTAAAAAATTTAAATTAAGATTTGGTGTTGAGTATTCTCAAATATTTTTTCAGCTCCTATCAAGATGGTCAAATTGCTTTTCTCCTAGACTTGTTAAAAAAAATAGTAGATGTCTTAATGTCAGATCATACACTGTCTTGTAGAGTGGAGACAAGAGAAGCCCCGGAGGACGGAGGAAGGGGGCGGGCCCAAGGCCCCTCAGAAAGTCATGGCCTGTATTATTCAGGGCAGGCTAGCCTAAGAAAAACAGCTTGAATATCTTAGCTGCTCAAAGCAAAAAAGTTAATTTTATGCTCATGGAAATGTCCATCCCACTTCCGTAGAAATGGGGGCTACTGAGACTCTATCTTGACACACGCAGAAACTAGAAAAGCAACATAACACATCAGTGTAGCTCTCACTTTAATGACCATCCAAGATTAACAGGGCAGAGACGTTCATGTACCCAGAGGTGTGCCGTGAATATTTATGAACAGTAATGCACTTTACCACACTGCACCGGGCAGCTCTCGGCCCCTCCTTTGGACAGCAGGGCAACAGGATGCAGTCCAAAGTGTGGCCCAGCCCAGGGACATGTTTGTGCCCTCCCTTGGTTATGCTAACATTACCTGTACTAAAGTCAATAATAGATAATAAAGTCAATAAAAGACTCCATTTGTATGGGACACTTTGTGAAGTTTGACCCCATCTTTGTAGGGAGATATGAGTGGGGGATATGAGAAACAGAAATTTAGGGTGATGGTGGGAGGAAGTGCTATTCAAAATGCTTATCAAGCATGATATGGCCACTGACCAATCAGATTTGTCACTGGTTGGTGCAAGATCTGGGTCTGGGAGGCTTCCCTGTTAGTTGCTGATTGTGGGCAGGTGGGGTACATGCAGAAGGGACCAAGGTTGCCAGACCACTGCACCACTCAGAAGCTTAGAGCAGTGACTGTGCACCAATTGTCTAGAAGTAGTTCAATATTTTAACAGCCAAGAAGGGTACTGGTGCCCACTGCTGCATATCCGTCTAGGACATTTTCACATAAATTTGCTTAGTTGGAAACATACTTAATCAGAGACACAGAAAAAGATAGAGACAGCAAACAGAGTCCAAGAGAGAAAGAGGAGGGCATGGTAAGGGATAGGCTGAGAGGAGGTGGGGACTGAGAGAAACTCATGCGCGGGCACACACACACACACACACACACACACACACACACACACAGTTGTTACTGTTGTTGGTATCGAGGACAAGAATAGGAGCATA
Source organism: Myotis davidii (assembly GCF_000327345.1). Taxonomy (NCBI): domain Eukaryota; kingdom Metazoa; phylum Chordata; class Mammalia; order Chiroptera; family Vespertilionidae; genus Myotis; species Myotis davidii. The sequence continues at coordinate 335,535 of NW_006296528.1, forward strand.
TGTAAATCTATGTAAATGAGCATGCAAATGTCTGGGGAGATGGAGGGTTCCCAGGACTCTCCCAATGACACACCCCCTCTTTACATCCTCGGGAAACCGCCTGTTTGTGCTCAGAGCTCTTCCTCTTCTTGACCTCCATACTGAAGAGCTTTTCCTTGGGCTCTCCCAAGGCCCCAGAAGATACCGACCTCACTCCACGGAAGAATGGGCTGGGGAAACTGCACCCTGTGTACCAGCTCTCCTTCCTGCCTCGCTGGGGAGAGAAGGAGAAGGGATATGGTTCCCTTCAGCGTCTTTGCCTCCAGCCTCCATCTGTATCCACAATGAACTTTTAGAGGCTGCCTACTCCTCCCTGCTCACTGTCCCCTCTGGAAAGTATCTTCCTGAGTCTCTCCTTCATCCCGTCTGCTAGGCACCATTCATCCCCGATGGTCTGCACTGCTGACCCAGGATAAAAGCTTAGGGTTTCTGGGCCAAGAAATACCTTCAGAACCTTAGTGTTACCACCACCTCTAGCTCAGCTTGGGAAACTGAGGCCCAAGTGAGGGAATGATTTAAATCCAAGGCTACCCAGGGTAGCTGAGCAGAATCTGGTGCCCTGCCGCTCTACCTCATCTCCATCTATATCCTCCACTTCCACCCTCCTGTTTCTTCCTTGAATTGAAAGAGCTAGGGCAGCCCTCAAGTTCTGTGCCTTGTGACTCCAAAATGTCTCTCTTACCTCTCTGATTTTATTCTCCAAAACCAGTGAGATCAAAATAAAGCTCTGCTACTTCTGGGCCAAATGGTTATCTGTGCTGCCTTGTTCTTTTTTTAATTTATTTTAAGTAAAATTTGCATAACACAAAATTAACTATTAATTTTGAAGTGTACAATTCAATGACATTGAGTAAAATGATAATGTCTTGCAACCATCACCTCTATCCAGTTCTAAAACGTTTTCATCACCCCAAAGCTCAGTCCCCATTCTCCCCTCCCTCTAGCCCAGTGGTTCTCAACCTTCCTAATGCCATGACCCTTTAATACAGTTCCTCATGTTGTGGTGACCCCCAACCATAAAATTATTTTCGTTGCTACTTCATAACTGTAATTTTGCTACTGTTATGAATCATAATGTAAATATCTGATATGTTATATGTGTTTTCCGATGGTCATGACCCACAGGTTGAGAACCACTGCTCTAGCCCCTGGCAACCACTGATTCACTGAACTTAATTATTCTGGATATTTTTTATAAATGGAATTAGTATACAGTAAGTGACTTTTTGTCTGGCTTCTTTCACTTAGCATAATGTTTTCAAAGTTCATCCACAATCCGGCATGTGTCATTATTTCATTCCTTTTATGGTTGAATAATATTCCATTGTACGTAAATACCACATTCTTTTTTTGTTTCTTCATGAGTTGATTGACAGGTGGGTTGCTTCCACCTAGTAGCTATTGTGAATAGAACTGCCATGAACGTCTGTGTCTAGGCGGTCCTGGTTTTGTTTTTCTTCTTTATCAGGGTGATGGAAGGTGCTCTTCAATCTCTTTCAGACCTGAGGTTCTGGGCCGATGGGGCCAGACCACCCCTCTCAGATCCTCTTCACAGGCAGTGTAAATGACAAAATTGATAAGGTGGCTAAACCAGTAGGACCAAGTATTACTTATCTGGCTGATAAGTAAATCCATCCACTCTTCACATTGAGGCTCAAAAGGGTGGAGTCACTGTTTTTAGGTCAGTGACTCAAATCTGAGTATGATGACTTGCCAGGCTGAGCTCTTAGGCACAGGGCAGGAACAGGGGAGAGGGGTGGCTTTCCCATCAGCCCGTGCCTTGGTTTTTCTCCTGCCCTGTGCTGAGGGGCCCAACCAAGGCGTGTCTGGAGTGAGGTCGTTTCATGGTGAAGGATGGGAGAAATGGATGGTTCCTGGGAGGATGATGTGGGTATGGGGCTGCCAAACAGTCAAAGGAATCTCCTCCCCTCTCCGGTTGCATCCTCTCTGCCAGGCAGGCGCAGTGTGTGCTGTCTCCAGTGTTCAGGAGAAGGGAGGCTGGGGCTGGGAAGGGAGGAGGGGCTTACTGCACTGTGTAAGAGACTTTGCCTCTTGTAAATAATTTATTATTATAAAGCATAAAGCAGTTTATTGTTCCACATTATAAAGCATTTCATAGTTTAAGGCAGGTAATTTCTCAATTTATAAAATTTGTTGTCCTGAGCAAAAAGCCTTTTTCTGTTTACATAGTATTCTGTGGTATAAAAGCTCTTTGTTGTTTATAGAACATTTTGTATAAAGATTTTAGATGGTATACAGAATAAGCATGTATAATCACTTTGTGGCTTAACAAAGCATTTCACAACTTACAACACTTTTACTGTTTCCAAACGCCTTAGCAGCATGCATTGTTATAATTTCCAAAATTACAAAACACACACACATATTTTATTAATTCCTTGGTAGTGTTCACAAAGAAGTTGCCATTCACAAGGCCTTTACTTCTCCCTACAGAAAACATCAAAATAGAACAGTGTTTAATGATGGCGCAAGTGTTTCCGAGTCACCTGACGGGAGTTGACAAAATGCCCAGGACTCATTTGATAACTGTTCACTGAGAATCCACGGTAGTCCAGGCAGCATGCTGAGACTGCTAGTTATTTTCTTCCCCACTTGATGTCAGTCCCAATAGGGAGATGTCCTGCCCTATTGAAACTGACATCAAGTGAGGGAGAAAATAACTAAACAAGATAATGGCAGACAGTGATAGGTGCCATAGTAGAGGACAGAGTGGCAATGATAGTGAATAAGAAGGGTTGGTGAGCTTATTGAGAGCAAAGGCTTTCATTCACAGAGCAATGCAAGAGTACTTTCCCAAGCAATTGGTTATCTACAATGTGCTTTCCTGTTTAGAAAGCACTTTGGAAGTCATCACCCCACTTGACTCTAAATTAACTTTGGGAGGTGAGTAAACATCATAAACTAGTGTTGCTTCTAAAAGATGTTATCTAGTCCAACCCCACCTATCAGACATTAGGAGACTAAGGCCTAAGAAGTGAGATGGATATTCAATGTCTCAAAGGAGACCAATGGATGGGCCAAACTTGGAACCGAGGATTCCAGGCTCCTCCTGCTTGTCACACACCATCACAATCCATGTTCACAGAAAGGAGTTGGAATTGGGGCTAGTATTGTGGGATGGAGCCCTTATACCTGCTGAATCTGATGCTAACTCCAGGTAGTCAGTCTCAGAATAGAATTGAATTGTAGGATGCCTCATTGGTGTCAGAGAATTGATGGCAAGGCAGACACAGGGGCAATAAGGTATTGAGGAAAAGATTACTGGGGAGAAAAAGGAGAGGAAGAGGGCTAAAGGAAAGAAAGGACAAGAATAAAATGAGACAAAGCAGCACAAAAGATGATGAATGAATGATGAACGAATGAACTTTAATGTGCCAGGTAATGTTCTTATAGTAGGTTTGTTCTTATATCTCACCTAGAGGGGGTCAAATATATGGTGACAAAAGATGATTTGACTTTGGGTGGTGGGCACACAATGCCACATACAGATCATGATATCATAGAAATGCACACTTGAAACCTATATGATCTTATTAACCAATGTTATCCCAATACATTTAATTTAAAAATAAAAGTATATCTTATACTTGGATACAGGAAAATTTGTTAGTAAAGACCTAAACCCAAATGAAAACCTCAAGTCTTCCAACCTGGGACCCAAGCTGATGGGGAAGCAGCACCCTGAGGCAAGTTCTTCTCATACAGATGACAGCAGCACAAAAAGCTACCAAAGCTGGGCCCCCAAATTCAGAGACTGTTTGCTTCCTGTTGGATAATGAGTCACATTGTCAAGCCCAACATCAATGGGGCTGGGATACAAAAAATGGGAGAAAATGTTTGCAAATCATATTGGAGAAAGGACTAATATACAAAATGCACACTTACACACCCTAACAGCAAAAAAACCCCAAATAATCCGGTTAAAAATGGGCAGAGGATCTTAACGGACAGCTTTCTAAAGAAGACATACAGATGGCGAACAGGTACATGAAAAGGTGCTAACAAAAATCACTAATTATAAGGAAAATACAAATCAAAACCACAATGAGATAACACCTCAGAGCTGTTAATATAGCTATTATAAAAAAGACAAGAAATAATACATGTTGACAGTGATGTGGACAAAAAGGAACCTTTGTGCACTGTTGGGAATGTGAATTGGCACAGCCACTATGGAAAACAGGACAAAGCTACCTAAAAAAGTTAAAATCAGAACTACCATATCTGAAAATCCCTCCTTAGAGTATTTATTTGAAGAGAGAAAAATACTAATTAAAAAAATGTATACGCACCCCTATGTTTACTAATCAACCTAAGTGTCTGTTGATGGATGAATGAATAAGGAAATTGTGGCATAAATACAATGGAATATTATTCAGCCCTAGAAAAGATTGAAGGATTGCCATTTGTGATAGCATGGATGTATTCTGCGGGTATTATTCTAAGTGAAATAAGTGAACAAAGACAAATATTACATGATCACACTTACATGTGGAATCTGAAAAACAAAAACAAAACCCAACCTCATAGAAAGAGAGAAGACAGTGGTTGCCAGAGATGGGGGATGAGGATAGCCAAAATGAGTGAAGGGGACCAAAAGGTACAAACTTCCAGTTATAAAGCAAATAATTCATAAGGATATAATGTACAGCATGGTGACTATAGTCAATAATTCTGTATTGCATATTTGAAAGTTGCTAAGAGAAGTAAATCTTAAAAGTCCTCACCACAAGAAAAACACTGTACTATGTTTCATGAGGAATGTTAACTAGACTTATTGTGGTGATCATTTTGCCACATATACTTATATCCAATCATTATGTTGTACATTTGAAACTAATATGATGTATGTTACCTATACCTCAATGAAAAAATAATTTTGAAAAAAGGTTTGGGAGAGAATAAAAGAAAGATAATTGGAAACAAAAGCATAGACAATGACACAGGGCCTTCATTGCTGGAGAATTGGTGACTTCCAGCGATAGGAAGTAGGGAGGAATAAGAAGTAACTGTTTTATGGATACAGGGTTTTCTTTAGGAGCAATGAAAATGTTTGGAACTAGATTGAGGTGGTGGTTGCACAATGTTGTGAATATATTGTGGATGAAAAAGGGGCCACATACTAAATCTGACAAGAGAAATTTTATTTCTCTTCCACATAAAGGATGTCTGGAGGTAGATATACCAGGGCTAGATATGACAGCTCCATGAAACCTTCAAGGATGTAAGTGCCTTCTGTCTTTCTGCTCTGCCACTTTAAGCAAATGGCATTTATTTCTATGTTGTGCTTTTATTTCCCTGGTTTCACTTCCCTGTATCGTCCTAGTTAGAATGATGATGGGCAAGATTTGTGAGGCAGAAGTGAACCAGATGCCATTCTTCCTTTGTTTTTAAAATTTAAAAAAGTTTTCAATTTTACTTGACATTTAATATTATATAAATTTCAGGTGTATAGTTTAGTGGTTAGACATTTATATAACTTATGAAGTGATTTCCTCCTGTAAGTCTAGTTTCCAACTAACACCATACGTAGTTATTACAATTTTATTGACTGCTAGAGGCCCGGTCCATGGATTCATGCACTGGTGGGGTCCCTAGGCCTGGCCTGCATCCTCTCGCAATCCGGGACCCCTCAGGGGATGTCAGAGAGCCAGTTTGGGTCAATCCCTACAGGCCAGGCCTAGGGACCCCACTGGTGCATGAATCCTCTAGTATGCATATAAAATGTTTGACTAATCTCTTCCCACCCTTCCCTCTCCACCCTTCCCTCTAAGATCCATCAGCCTGTTCCATGTTTCCATGCCTGTGGTTTCCACTCCTGCATTGAGCGTCTGCCCCCTGGTGCTTGTCATAGCTACCAGTCGGCCGGTCAGCCCATGGCTTAGGCCAGGTGCACAAAAATTTGTGCACTGGTGGTACAGTTTCTGGTCAGGCTTAGAGCAGGGCCGATTGGGGAGTTGGGGCACCACCCCCTGTCATGCACAGAGCAGGATGGATCAGGAGGTTGCGATGCCACCTTCAGTCATGCTCAGGGTAGGGCCGATTGGGGGGTTGGGGCGCCGCCCCCTGTCACACTCAAGGCAGGGTCGATGGGGAGGTTGCGGCGCCACCCCTGTCACGCACAGAGAAGGCGGATCAGGGGGTTGTGGTGCCACCCTTTCACATACAGAGCCGGCTGATCAGGGGGTTGGGGCACTGCCCCCTGTCGTGCACAGAGCAGGGCCAATTGGGGGGTTGGGGAGCTCCCCCCTGTCATGCACAGAGCAGGGCCAATTGGGGGGTTGGGACGCCGCCCCTTGTCACACTCAAGGCAGGGTTGATGGGGAGGTTGTGCTTGCAG
>NW_006296528.1:342170-346962 GCF_000327345.1 Myotis davidii
TCCTGGTGCTGGGAGGCCTTGAGGCTCCACTTGACACAGGGGCAGTGAGGCCTTGCTGCTCCGCTGATCCCGGTGCCAGGAGTCCTCATGGCTCCACTGATCCCGGGTTCAGGAGGCCTTGTGACTCCACTGATCCCAGGCCGGGAGGCCTCACGGCTCCGCTGATACTGGTGCTGGGAGGGCTCATGGCTCCGCTAATCTCAGGTTTGGGAGGCCTCGGGCTCTGCTGATCCCGGTGCTGGATGGCATGTTACCCTTTTTCTATATAGGATAGAGGCCTGGTGCACCAGAGGGGGCTGGCTGGTTTGCCCTGAACGGTGTCCTGGATTAGGGTGGGGGTCCCGTTTGGGTGCTTGGCCAGCCTGGGTGAGGGGAGGATGGCTGTTTGCAGCTGGTCACACCCCCTTCAGGGTGGGGGTCCCGCTTGGGTGCCTGGCCAGTCTGGATGGAGAGTGTTCTGAGCTCTATTAACTTGTATTCTTAGGTTTTCTAAAGAGAAACGTAAGATAACGCCAACAGATTTTTTGGAACAGAAAACATAAAAACTGAACTAGTTATGTGACAACTGTTTCAACGTGTTTTCATTGTATTGGCTTCCTCCATCACTGGAGAAAGCAAGCCTCTTGTTCGCATCAGTTGCCTGGCTCCCCGCCTCCGTCTTGGCTGGCAGTTAATTTGCATATCACCCTGATTAGCCAATGGGGAGGGTAGCGAAGTTAAGGCTAATTACCATGTTTCTCTTTTATTAGATAGGATAGATATTTCCTGTGCTGTAATACATCTTGGTAACTATTATGTAATCCCCATCTCCAAGGGTCGTTGGGAGATTGCCTGAATTAATTAATGCATGTGAGAAACATGAAGTAGCTCATGGTCCATGGGGAGCATTATATGTGAGTTAATTCTCATTATTGATCAACAAAGTTTTAGTGAGCACACACTACATGCTAATGGATACCTAGGGGCTATAGCAGAGAACACGAAAATCAAAGTCCCTCCTCAAAAATACTTGAACACAGTTTCTCTGGGTGAAGTTTGTAAATTCTAGCAGGCAAGACAGACTAAAAGCAACCAGCATACTGAACAAATAAGGTAACCTCAGCTAGTGGTAGAGGCCATGAAGCAATTAAACAAGGAAATATGATGACTACTGACTGATGGGGGTGTGGGCTGTTTCAGATTGGATGGTAAGGGAGGCTTCTTTGAGGGGATTACTTCTGAGAGCCAGCAGTGGGTAGGTGTGGGGAGAAGCATTCCCACAGAAGGAACACCAAGGACTTGACACTGCAGGAGCCATTGGACAATGTATCCTCCTACCTAACTGATAGCCCTGTGAGGACAGAGATTCTCGCTGATTTGCTCATTGTTGTGCTTGTCTGCTTTGGTCCCTGTAGACCCTCCATCCCGCAGAATAGTGCCCGCCTGGCACATAGAAGAGTTCATAATAACCATGTATGGAACAAGTAAGTGCTATACTTGAACACAGTCCAAAATACTTGAGCACAGTTTCTCTGGGTGGGCACGACACACCCCCATGTTGCACGATTGTTTCAGGGAATTCATCATCTCCTTTCAGCAGTCTTTGGACTCTAGGCTAAGAACCCTCACTTCTCCAAATTGGGGGCCACATTTCCAAAGTCCCCATCTCTCTCACTTGGAAGTGGAAGAGTTAAAATGACCGGTTGGAGCCTGAGTGTTGATTCCAGGGTCTTAGCTGGTGACCTTGAGATGTAACCCTGTCCTGGGGTAGGCATGTCCCAAAGATACATCTGGATGCTTTCACAAAGGTGGGTGCTCTCCTAATGGAGTACAGGGCTAACTTCTGTACACACGGATGGCCGTTTTTGGGTAGCTCATGGCTGTTGTATGTTGGATTCAAGAAAAAACTCTGAGATTGGGTTTGGTGGCAGAATATTTCTTAGGGAGCGCTGTGGGGAGGAACAAACCCCTGTGGAAAGGAGAAGAAATTGAGGGAAAAGTTAAGCTGTGGTGTTGTGAGATAATAGAAAAAATATATATTGGGTTTTGCCACCTGTTCCTGCCACAGGACTCCTAAAATCCTTGCAATTTCCTAAGTGATAAGAATGATAGGAGTATCTATTATTCTAAGATTTGGTCTCTGACCCCATCCTGTCTGGCCCCATCCATGATCACGTGTGCTCAGGACCCTCCCAGACCTCGCCTTCTGCATCCCTTCATCTGTATCTTTTATCTTATCCTGTATAATAAAGAGCTAATATACTAATTAGACTGGATGGCAGAACGACCTTCTGGAATGACCAGTGGGTGGGGCTGTGGGGCCACAAGAGAGCAGGGCTGCGGAGGATCAAGCCCTTTGGCTGGCTCCTGGATGGGGCTGGTCACCAGAAAGAGCAAGCCATGCTTAGAGCTTGGAATTTTCAGCCCCTCCTTCTTTCTCCAGAGAGGGGAGGTGGCTGGAAACAGAGTTAACATTGACCATGCCTGTGTGAGGGAGCCTCCATAATACAGTACACGGTGTGGAGAGCTTACAGGTGGGCGAGCACATCTCCAGGAGGCTGACACACCTCGGGCCTATGGGGACAAAGCTCCTGTGCTCAGGAGCCTCCCAGACCTCGCCTTCTGCATCCCTTCATCTGTATCTTTTATCTTATCCTGTATAATAAAGAGCTAATATTCTAATTAGACTGGACGGCAGAACGACCTTCTGGAATGACGAGTGGGTGGGGCCGTGGGGCCACAAGGCAGCAGGGCTGCGGAGGACCAAGCCCTTTGCAGAAATTTCGTGCACTGAGCCTCTAGTCCTTTAATAAACTGGTAAAGTGTTTCCCTGAGTTCTGTGAGCCACTCTAGCAATTTAATCAAACCTGAGGAGTTATTCGTGAAAGCTTCTAATTAGCAGCCAAATAAGACAGAAGTTGTGGGTAACCTGGGGACCTACTACTTGCTATTGGCAACTGAAGTGACGGCAGAGGGCAGACTTGTGGAAATCTGACACTATTTCTAGGTAGATAGTATCAGAATTGAGTTAAATTGTAGCAGTCTGAAGTCCGTGTGGTACTTCTAGAACATTTCAGAGGAACAAAGATTCTGACCTCTCTTCTGGGCACATCCTGCCTGCTGGCTGCGGTGTATGGAGGCCCCTGACCTTCCAGCACCCCCTTCACCTCCCAACCAGTCTGTGCAGCTGCAGCCCTCCTCCTGTTACTGGACACGAGACCTGGCCCTGAGCAGGTCTGTCTATAGTGTTTGACTTCTTGACTTCGTGCAGAAAAGATTTCACAACACGAGTCCAGGTGATTTTGAGAGAATGTTTATTTATTAGTATTTTTTAATATATTTTTATTGATTTCAGAGAGGAAAGGAATAGGGAGAGAGAGATAGAAACATCAATGATGAGAGAATCATTGATCAGTTGCCTCCTATATGCCCTCCAGTGGGGACCAAGCCTGCAACCCAGGCATGTGCCCTGACCAGGAATCAAACCAGGACCTCTTGGTTCATATAGGTCAACACTCAACCACTGAGCCACATTGACTGGGGAAGAGGGGGCTGTCGAGTAACACTCCCTCCACGTTCTGCGTGGAGTAGGGTTCAGTATCTGAAAGAGGAGCCGCACAACAAATGAGAGAAAAAGACACGAGATAATTTTGCAATAGTGAGGGACCAGGAGGGCAAGTCCCGAAGGACTTCCACCGATGCTCAGGCCGCTCCAATCTTTTATTGATCTGGAGTAGCCCTTAGGGTAAGGAGGTTTCAATGACACAGATCAGCAGACAATTTCTGGGAATAGACAAAGTATCTGAATAACAATAATCAACAAGGATCTACATAAGTATCTAAGGAATTAAGTGAACTAAGGTGGGGATGCTTCAACTATTATTACCTAAATTAACTGGGTGGTTCCTAGATTAACTGGGTGGTGCACAGTGCTGACCTTTGCTAGGACTTTCAAGCCCTGACCTTTACTAGGACTTTCAAGGGCTACTAGCTTTTGGGGGGGTCTCTGTCTAAACTCAGCTAGTGAAGACAATGAATGGACTCTGACAGGGGACATTTATTAAAGCTGGGGGACAGTGAAACAAGGAAGGGCCTAGGAGAGAGGAAGCAACAGGAGAGGGACTAGATGGGGAAATAAACCTGTGGTAGGCAGGTAGTCAAACATGAGCAAGCAAGACAATGGGCCAGGTACAGAAGGCCCTGGGTGCCTAGCAAAGGACAGTTGTAGGGTGGGAGCTCACTCCCGGGATGACCTTTCCTCCCCTACTATATCACTGGTCATGTGGTTTAGATCCCTGACCTTATCCTCCTTAGAGATGACATTTAGGCCTCAGTTGTATTTCAGCTCCAGGCCCAAAAAAGCAGCAAAAACAGACAAGCAATGCCACAGCTGACCTCAGGACCAACTGCATTGGATAATGACCTGCCCTGGTGCCAACCAACCCATCAGTGGAGACCCAGACCCTGAAAGGACACACCTGGAGGGCTGCTGAATATTGAGATCTTCCCCTGGGATCGACCCTAAAATCTCCACCCTTAAAACCCTGAGGACAGAGGACCCAGAGTGCTGTCCTTCCCGGGGGCACACCAGAGCCTTTCCCTTCCCCTCCCCTTCTCCCTCTTTCCCCCGAGGCAAGTCACCTTTACCTTCCTCATTCCCAACTCCTAGGATCCTCCCTCTACCTCTATAACTTGTTTCCTAAGCCATTTCTCCTATGAATTATTTCTCCTTCCTCTGTGATTTTTGCAAATAAATGTTCTCTTATAGTTTGAGTCTCGGCTCTTAATTCTTTCCTACCCAGAACTGCTGAAC
>NW_006296528.1:346991-348949 GCF_000327345.1 Myotis davidii
GGTCTCATGTGACCACACCTGGTGCCATTCCCGCTGCCTACAAGTCTAGGCTGGGCTGCTTTGGCTCACTAAGAAGTCAGAGAAAGGGGGGCCTTGGGACAGGGACAGGGAGTTAGCCCAGGACAAGCTGCCACTGCCTATTGCTCCCTGGTTGCAAGTCTTGTGTGGACCCTTAGAGTTTAGGAGGTTCACGCCTGTCGGGGAAGGAGAGGGTGAAGGGAAAGGCACAGGGGTGCTCCTGGGAGGGAGAGCCTGTGCTGGGACCTTGGTTATTTTTGGTTTTAAAAATATATATTTTATTGATTTTTTACAGAGAGGAAGGGAGAGGGATAGAGAGTTAGAAACATCAATGAAAGAGAAACATTGATCACCTGCCTCCTGCACTCCCCCTACTGGGGATGTGCCTGCGACCAAGGTACATGCCTTTGACCGGAATCGAGCCTGGGACCTTCTAGTCCGCAGGCCGATGCTCTATCCACTGAGCCAAACCAGTTAGGGCTGAGACCTTCGTTTTGAGGATTTTTATTTTATTTTACTTTTTGAGGGTTTTTAAAGGCTGGGAGTTTATGGGAGGTCTTACAGAGGACAATAGAATATTCATCAGCTTTATGCTGGTTCACCAAAATGAGATTTATTCCCTTAACTTCACCTGTCCTTGCGTGTGGTTGGCACAAATGGCACTACATGGGTTTATGCTGTCTCCCTGAGTAGGTGATTTAAGCTATTTACCCTCTGGTTGGGGGGAAGTGTAAACCATTTACTCTGAAGTGTCCTTGATTTAGGAAAGGTCAGACTTTGCGATTTACTAGAGGGCTGTAAACTGCTTGGCCTTTTCACTACCTGCATCAGTTTTCCTATTCCAATTGCCCTGGCTTACTACCCTGTCTCAGCCACTGGCCTGTGAACCAGCCCTTCTGCCAGGACCGGTCTTTATGGGGGTGGGGAATGGACCTCCCCTAGGCAAGAGCAGGAACAAGACCTGAGGTTATATAATCAAAGGTTTGACCAGGTTGGCAATGGGGAAAGCAGGCATGGGGAAAGGGGGCAGGAAGGAAAAAGAGGAGGAGGAGAAAAGAAGGAGGAATGAGGAAGGGGAAAGAGACCCAGTCACCACCTCTCCAGTCCCAGCTCAGGCTCCTCAGCTGGTATGTTGCAGTAGCTTGGTGTCTTTTTAATTAAATTAATTTCAGAAAAATATTTATTAAGTGGCCTCCTAAGAGGTGGGGACACAGCAAAGACTGAGACAGCCTGTGCCCCTGCCCTCACCGAGCAGGCACAGCCCAATGGGAGAGACAAACCTACCGAAGAGTGCTGGTCGGGCTGGATGATGACATCTCAGGGGGTTTGCACAACCAGCCTCTCCTCCCCAACACACCTACCTCAGCCCAGAAATGTGAGCAGAGTGTGAGGCTGAAAGAGCTGAGGGTTGGAATGTGTCCATGTGCTTGTGTCAGCAGGAGTGAGGCGGGGAGAGGGTGCTTGCCTGGGGACTGGGAACACAGTGAGGGGCTGGGCTGTAAGTCACTGCTGTGAACCCAGTACCAAGAACCATAGATTTCTGATGAAATCAAAGGAAGAAAGTTTCCCTTTCTAAAGGATTCCAAGCTGGCATTTTTTTCACTCTGATAACTCACCATAGTTTAAAGTCTGGTTCTAAACCCTTGTTCTAACTGTATTTTCTTAGATTCAGGCTTGCTTGCTTTCGTGACGGAGGAAGCCAAAGATTCCCCGTCTGCCTTGCCGGCCTCTCAGCTGCACTCTAAGCAACTATGTTACAAAAATAGAAGCTAAACAAAACCCTTGGCTTCAGCCAGCAGGACCGCAACATTGTTTCAAATACAGAAGGGTAAACAAAGGCCAGAAATCTGCTTTCAGCAGTGGAAGTCTCATAGCTGGAGCTGAGCCTCAGAGCTAAAGCTGGCCCAGAATGAAACAAGGAAAAAAGGACAGGTTGGAAG
>NW_006296528.1:349478-351283 GCF_000327345.1 Myotis davidii
CAACCTAGGGATTGAGCCCCCAACCCAGGCATGTGCCCTTGACAGGATTAGAACCTGGGACCCTTCAGTCCACAGGCCAATGCTTTATTCACTGAGCCAAACAGGCTAGGGCTCATGAATTTTTTTAAAGTATATTATTATTAATTTCAGAAAAGAAGGGAAAGGAAGAGAGAGAAACATCAATGATGAGAGAGAATCATTGATCAGCTGCCTTCTGCATGCCCTCCACTGATCAAGCCCGCAACCCGAGCATGTGCTCTTGACTGGAATCGAACCTGGGACCCTTCAGTCAGCAGGCTGAAGCTCTAGCCACTGAGCCAACCCAGCTTGGGCCTGATTGTGGTTTTAACTTTCATTTCTCTAATGACATATGGTCTTGAGCATTTTTTCATACACTTTTTTGCCATCCGTATATCTTTTTCATAAAGTATGTGTGTCAATCTTTTGCCCATTTTAAATATTGGGATTTTTAAAATTATTGGATAGTAATATTTTATCAGATATGTGATTTAAAAATATTTTCTCTCAGTTTGTAATTTATACTATCATTTCACTTTTTTGTTGTTATTAATCCTCACTTGAGGGTATTTTCCCATTGATTTTTAGAAAGCGGAAGGGAGGGGGAGACACAAAGAGAGAGAAACACAATGTGAGACACATCAGCAACCAAGGTACATGCCCTTGATCAGAATCAAACCCACAATCCTTCAGTTCGTGGGCCCATCCTCTATCCGCTGAGCCAAACTGGCCAGGGCTATACTTTCATTTTATTGGTGTCGTTTTCAGAGCTAACATTTTTTTTTATTAAGTATAATTTACTAAATTTTCTTTCATGGAGTGTGCTTTGATGTTGTATCTAAAAGCTTATTACCAAACCAAGGTAATAGAGGTTTTCTCCTTTTCTGAACCATCATGGATAATTAAAAGACTAGTTATGAATGAGTTGTAAGTGTGTTTGCGTGGGAGGAGAGGGGGCGGAGGATCAGAATAGAAGAAAGAGGTGACCACTGGGAGAGTCAATAGAGGCAGCCTAGAGCTGACTTTTACTCCAGAAAAGACATCCTATCAGGAGATCCAAGATCCAGAAGGTGGTGTTTTGTGAGTCATTCAGTTTTCCCAGAATTCCCACCATTTCTGGACACAGGCTGCCTCAGCCCAGCTAGCCAAGTCTTATTTAAAAACCTGTAAGTTCCCTAAGAGATTCAATTTCTGAGTCTGAGAACCCAGACACATGAGAAGGGCACTGGGTTTTGTTTAATAATATGTATAAGTAGGATATAATACTCAGGGATTTTGCTTCAGGACAAAAGATTTACAAATATTTGGTACAAAAAGTGTTGAACACCATTTATTTAGATTATTACAGAAAACAATTGCTAGGCCATACCTCAATACTGGTCTTCTCCTCTAGAGATGGTTTCTACATCTCAGACTTTGAAATTGAATGTGCGCACTCGCGCGCAAGCGCGCGCGTGCGCGTACGCACACAAACACACACACACACGCAAAGTTCTGATAAACCAACACAAGTAATCTTTGATTATTACTATTTAATATCACCTAAGTATAAACAAGAGAACTTATTGAATAAAACCTTTTCAAATGAGTTCTCAGGCTATTCTAAATCTTCATCTCACTGCCTTTATTCTTTTCTTTTTTTAAAATTAAATCTTTAATGTTCAGATTATTACATTTGTTCCTTTTTTTTCTCCTCAATGCCAACTCATTCCTTATGGATAACTCCTAGCACTGGATCTTCTAGTTCCCAAAGCAAAAAGAGAAGAGTTACTGCTTGAGAAGCTCTT
>NW_006296528.1:352016-352716 GCF_000327345.1 Myotis davidii
TCTTGCGATCCTCTAGTCTGCTGTTGGGAGTCTGTATAATATTCTTTATTTCAGTCAGTGTATGCTTAATTTCTAGTTGGTCCTTTACCACAACCTCAAGTGTCTCTTTAGATTTCTTGTACATCTCATTAAGTTTATCAGCAATTTCTAGAAAATTCTTGAAAGACCTTAAAAGTGTGCTTTTGAACTCTATATCCAGTAGTTTGCTTTCCTCCATTTCTGTCATTTGTGTCTTGTTTCTTTGTCTCCACATTTTTTAAATGCTTCCCTGTGTTGATAACGTGGTTTTTCTGTGCTAAGTGTCCTCTAGGGCCCAGTGGTTCAGCCTCCTCAAATACCTGAGGAGGACACTCTTGGTGCACCCCTTTGTGGTCTTTGTGCACAGTCTTGTTGTAGTTAAGCCTTGATTGTTGTAGTTAACACTGGGAGGAGTTGACCTCCAGGCCAATTGGCTGTGAGAATCAGCTATGTCTTCAGTGGGAGAACTTCTGTGCTGGAGACACCCCTCTGGGGAAAGACTTGCTTCAATGGGGCTTTGGTACTCACTGGGTCTGCCTTCTGAGTGTGTCTTTTAAGGGTCCGAGAAGCTGCAAACTGGATGGTCCCACTCTGACCTCTGGGTTTCCTGGCTCCTGAATCTGTAGGGAGGTGCTAATCTAGCCTTTTTCTGAGGCTACCCAACAAAAGCCTCCCTGAAAGG
>NW_006296528.1:355304-356101 GCF_000327345.1 Myotis davidii
ACCTTTCTAGTGTTACCTATACATCAACCTCTAACTGCCCACACCTTTCCATTCAAAGCAGCCTCACACTATTCTTCCTATATTTCATCCATCCATCTAGCCCCATACTTTTCCTTCTATTCATCCATTTGCTATTGATCCACTTATTCACTAAAAAAACCACTCATTAATTAGATTTTCTATACACATATCTTTCTATCCAATTTACCTATTTATCTATCAATTAACTTTCCATTTACCCATCTATCCACCATTTAATTCATCCATTTATTAATCCTTCCATCATGCATTCATGTATTAATCCTTCTGTCCACACACCCTTCCAACCTTTTATCCACCCATCTCAAACCATCCATAAACCCTTCACTTATTCATTAAGTCTTTCATCCATCCATCAGTCATTCCTGTCATAAACTCTTTCTTCCTTTCATTAATTCACCAAAATCATTACATTAATTTTCCAAACATTAACTCATCAACCCATTCACATCTGATAATTTCTATATATTTTTCACTTCATGATAACTCTTTTTGTGTAGGCATATTGATGTACATATGTGAGCTTCTTTGTACATGTATATATGTTTCTAAAGAATCCAAGTGGGGCCTGGCCAGCTTGACTCAGTGGTTGAGCATAGACCTATGAACCAGGAGGTCACAGCTCAATTTCTGGTCAGGCCACATGCCTGGGATGTGGGCTCAATCCCCAGTGAGGGTAGTGTAGGAGGCAGCCAATCAATGATTCTCATCATTGATGTTTTTTTCTCTCTCTCTCCCTCTTCTTTCCTCTCTGACAT
>NW_006296528.1:356252-388357 GCF_000327345.1 Myotis davidii
GCAACCAATCAGTATCTCTCTATAATATCAATGTTGTTGTTTTTTTCTCTCTCTCTTTTCCCCTCCCCCCTTCTTTCCACTCTTTCTAAAAATCAATAGAAATAATATCCTTGGATGAAGATTAACAACAATAATAACAAAAAAGAATCCAAATGGTATATAGAAAACAGAATAGTCTTCTCATTCCAGGCTACTCTATATGGCATTCTATCTATACTTCCCTCCACATTCCTTTGTATCCATCCCATTCATCCAGTTCTAAGACTTTACCCTGTAGGAAACTCTCCTTGATCTCGCAATCACTAGAGCCTGATTCCCTTTTCTCCACCTCAGTACTAGACTGTTTTTGAGGGTCCTATATGTAGGAAACCTTAGTCTCCCCAACAAGCCTGGGAGTTGGGAAAGGTTTCCCTAAAAGCAGATTCTAGAGCTTTCATAATCTGTCCACATCCTAGCCTAGTAAAGAGTTAGACACAGGAAGGGGAGGAGAGGCAGAAGACTGACACTGAGATTCCGGCAGGTGTGGCTCTGGCTAATGGAGAACGATGGAGGATTCTCCGACGCTTCTCCCTGACCATTCTTCGGGACTTCGGGATGGGAAAGCGCAGCATTGAGGAGCGAATCCAGGAGGAGGCTGGCTTCCTACTGGAGGAATTACGGAAGACAAAGGGTATGGGGCCTCAAGGAGGGAGGGAGCTACAGAGTGGGTGGTTGTAGAGAGCTCATAGGCCTTGGTGACAGAAAGCTCTGGAATGGGAGAGGATGAAGAAGATTCAGAATTCACTGACGTTTCCAGCCAGGTCCCATATAAAAAGTTAACATGAAGGAGACTTAGAGACATCTTGTCCAAAAACTTTAATCAGTGGATCTCAGGGAGTTTGTGAGCTCCTGATATCACATCATTATTATTAAACAGATCATTAGAAATTTTTCATCTTGAAAATCTGAAACACTATACTCATTTCATTATAGTTTTAAAGGAATCTGGTCCCCACCCAAAAATAAGATCTAGAGCCACCGAGGTCTAGAGAAAAAACACACAGGGGCTGAGAAAAACAAAGATGAATAGTTAAGAGACAGAACTGGTGATAATTTCTCTAAGACAGAGGTCCCTCACCTGGACTCCATGGATACCAAATAGTCTACATAAGATTTTGAATGTCTATATATCTCCAGAAATAATTTGCAAAATTGTATATTTGTGATTATAGGCATTGCTCTAGGGAAATCATCCCCAAATCCACTGTCCTGAGAAGTATCCTGCATTATAAACAGAGCAGCTGAGACCAAGGGAAGGATTTGCTTAATAGGTCAAATGGAACCATTAATAGATATAGACAAACTCCAGCCAGCCATTTTTTTTAAAAAAATGTATCCCTTTCTAGGACTTCTAGGACTCCTTTTCCAAATGTGTGACTCTCCAGCACAATTAAATACCAATACTAAAAGTAATGATTAAGCTCCACCATCATGTTTTTACTGTTTACTACATGGCAAAGACTGTGTTGAGCATTTAACATGGGTAATTATACTGAATCCTCATGAACCAGTGAAGTGGTTACTAAACCAATTTGCATATTGGGAATTGACTCAAAATACAAATATGAAATAGTTAACACATGCTATTAGGCAGTGGAACTAGGACTCATATTCATGACCGAATGATTCCACAACCCCTGCTCCTGATTATTGCTTCCAACATAGATAATTTTCATCACCCAGGTGCCCCCACTGAACCCACTTTCTTTCTGAGCCGCACTGTCTCCAACGTCATCAGTTCTGTTGTCTTTGGACGCCGCTTCGACTATGAGGACAAGATGTTCCTGAAGCTGCTGCAGATGATCAATGGGAGCTTCATTGAGATGAGCACACCCTGGGCACAGGTTCCCACCAGCCACCTCTATGCCCACCCCCAATCACAAATAATTAATAACTTGCTATCTTGCATAATACTCCCAAAAACCCCAAGAGGCAAGTATCAATATGCCCTGAATCTCCAAAAAGCAAATGGACGCACCTAGTTCTCAAACCTTAAATGTTGAGTCCAGCTACCTAACTCGAGATTCAGCCCAGAATGGCCTTGGGTGCCCATTGCTGACAAACCACCTTTGTCTATTCCCCACAGCTATATGACATGTATTCTGGAATCATGCAGTATTTGCCAGGAAGACACAACCGCGTCTATTATTTGATAGAGGAGCTCAAGGACTTCATTGCTTCTAGAGTCAAGATCAACGAGGAATCCCTTGATCCACAGAACCCTCGAGATTTCATTGACTGTTTCCTCATCAAGATGCACCAGGTAACTCATCCTCTTCCCCCAATCCTTTCCTCTCATCTCCTCAATCCCTAGTACCTGCAACTTGAAACTCATCTGCAGACATGGTAGAGGCCAAAAATAATAAGCCAGCATTATTTCACATGGTGTAATTTTACTTATAGATGAGATCTAAAGACTGTAAAAACATAAACCCTTAAACTTTCAAGAGTAAACGTTGAATCTAAAAAGTTTAAGAACATGGAAACTTAAAACATTACAAGTTTCTAATCATGTATGATTATAAGGGCCAGAGGCGTACAGCTGTAGAAAAGTAGGATGAGAAATCAGAAACACCAATCAGAAAGGATATATGCACCCCTATGTTCATAGCAGCACAATTTACAATAGCTAAGATTTGCAAACAGCCTAAGTGCCATCTGCATATGAGTGGATTTAAAAACTGTGGTTCCTCTACACAATGGAATACTACGCTGCTGTAAAAAAAGAAGGAACTCTTACCATTTGCAACAGCATGGATGGACCTGGAGAGCATTATGCTAAGTGAAATAAGACAGAGAAAGATAAATATCACATGATCTCACTCATTTGTGGAATATAATGAACAATATAAATTGATGAACAAAAATAGATCCAGAGACATAGAAGCATCAAACAGACCATCTAACCTCAGAGGGATGGCAGGGGCGGAGGGAAGGGGTAAGTGATCAACCAAAGGACCTGTATGCATGCATATAAGCATAATCCATGGACACAGAAAGTAGGGGGGAAGGGCATATGCTGGGTGGTGGAAACGGTGAGGGAGAGTTCAATGGAGGAAAAAAGGAGACATATGTAATACTTTGAACAATAAAGATTTAAAACCAGCCCTAGCCGGTTTAGCTCAGTAGATAGAGTGTCGGCTTGCAGACCAAAGGGTCAGGGGCACATACTTGATTGCAGGCTCCTCCCCAGCCTAGGCCCTGGTCAGGGCTCCTGCAGGAGGCAACCAATTGGTGTGTTTCTCTCACACCGATGTTTCTGTCTGTCTTTCTTTCTCTTTTTCACTCTCTCTAAAAAATTAATGGAAAAATATCCTTGGGTGAGGATTAACAACAACAGCAACAACAAAAAGAATTTAAAACAAAAAAAAAGAGAAAAGAAAACTAGGATGAGTCTTTTGAGTCTTAAAATTTGAGAACCTTAGACATATAAAATTTTTAAACTTAAGAGTTTAAATTTCAAACTTAAAAGTCATAGAGATATAGAAATTAGAAGCTTAATACTTCTGTCATAGATTTATAGAACTGGGTATTTTAATATAAAACAGCAGCACTTGAAAGTTAAAAATTTTACCCCCTAATGTCATAGAACATTCAAATCTAACATGGTAATCTCTAGTTTCTTCTCTTCCCATTTTCCTCATTGTTCACTCCATTCCAAACATACTGACCTCCTTGCTATTCTCTAACATACCAGGAATACTCCCGCCTCACGACCTTTGCTCTGGCTATTTCCTCTCCTAGATACCCACTTGGTTTTCCCATCTATTGTGTTTTCACAAAGGCCTACCATACACAAAGGGAAAAATAAGAAGATAAAGACAGAAAAGGGTGATTCTATTTCTTATCCATTTCATTTTCAGGACAAAAACAATCCACACACAGAATTCAACCTCAAGAACTTGGTCCTCACCACTCTCAACCTCTTCTTTGCTGGCACAGAGACTGTGAGCTCTACACTTCGCTATGGATTTCTGCTTCTAATGAAGCATCCTGAGGTGGAAGGTGAGTGTCCACATGAGCTGCTCACCTGGTGACTGCCACTCCTACCAGGAAAGAAGACATAACTTTGAAATCTTAGAAACCTATAGCCTTAGACTCTTCATTAATTAGCATTTTAATTTAATTTAATTTTTTTAATCTTTACTGTTGAAAGTATTATATATGTCTCTTCTTTTCCCTATTGGCCCCTTCTAGCCAACACCTGGTCCCAGTCCCCCAGTCCCAAGCCTTGTCTGTGTCTGTGGGTTATGTCTGTGTCCCAGGGTTATGCATATATGCATACAAGTTCTTTGGTTAATCTCTTCCTCCCCACCCACCCTCACCTCCTTCTGAGATTCCACAGTCTGTTCCATCCTTCTATGTCTCTGTATCTATTTTGTTCATCAGTTTATTTTGTTTATTAAATTCAAAATATGAGTGAGATCATGTGATACTTCTGATTTTCCTAGCCCCGGGTCCAGAAAGAGATCAGGCAAAGAGTCATAGTCTCCAGAGATCCATCTCTGCCTGCAGTCTGATTGTTATTCTCAGTCTTAATTAGCTTCAGGCTACAGACCACAGCAAGGCTTAAACTCTAGAGGATGGGGCAAGAGGTTTTCCAACAGAGTGGGGCAATTGCTTCCCCTCCCACCCCCAGGCAAAAGCTGCCTGAATGGTAAAGGTTTCCCTGAGAAAGATGTCCTCTGCAGTATGAGGGAGTGACTTAATACAGGAAACTGGGGCAGCTGCCTTTGAAGCTCTAACCCCAAAGCCTCCAACCCTGGATTCTCCTCACACAGCTCTAGTCCACTCTGCCCTCCCTCTGCCAGAGTCCAAGGTTAGTGGCTGCACATGAAATTGTGTGCATTGGCTCTTTAAGAGGGTGCCTGCATTTCCAGCCATCTCTCCCTGACAGACAGCAACCCTGCTGCTTTTCACAACCAGATGGTTTGTGGGAACCTTTCTTGGTTCTGTTGCTCTAGGCTGGGGAGCCCAGCTTGGTGATTAGACCCCAGAGTTCTCAGTGGGAATCCCCCACAGCTGAGAACATCAGCTGCTGTCTGTGGGTGTCCAGCCAGGCCTCTTGTGCCTTCACACGTCCTACCAGTCTCTATGCGGTCTCCACGTTCTACCCTTGGTTATCAGGGTTCTCTCCAACTTGTCATCAGTTGATAATTTAGAATGGCTTTTCTGTATTTTAGTTGTAATTCCAGTTTGGTCCTGGGAGACTGTCAGTGTAGCTTCCACTTAATCTACCGCCATTTTGGAACTCAGCCTTAGATCCTTCACACTTTAGAATCTCAGGATACAGAATCTTGGGATTTACGTCTTGGAAGACCATTTAAATTAGTCTTCTACATGGTGTCTGTGTTAGTTTCCCATAGCTGCTGTCATCAATGACCAGAAACTTAGTAGCTTGAAACAACATAAATCTATTATACAGTTCCTGAGTTCAGAAATTCAATAGGCTTTTGCTGGGCTGAACCAAGGTAGAACATGATTCTTGCCATTTCCAGATTCTAGAGTTATATTATTTGCATTCCTGAGCTCATGATCTTCCCTCCTTCTTTAAAGCCAGCAGCAAAAATCTTCAAATCCCTCTTGATTATGTTGTCACAGCTTCTTCTCTGACTCTGACTCTACTGCTTCCTTCTTATACAGACACTTCTGATTGTATTTAGAGCTGACCTTGATAATTCTGGATAATCTCCCCATCTCAACATCCTTAGTTTATTTCTATAGAGTCCTATTTGTCAAACAAGTCATATTCACAGGAATTAGGAAGAGGAAGTGAATGTCTTTTTTTTTAAAAAAAATTCTTTATTAATTAAGGTATTACAATATCCCTTTATCCCCCTTATCCCCTCATTGCCCCACCTCCTCTACTCATGCCCTCACCCCCCTGTTGTCTGTGCCCATTGGTTGGGCTTATATGCATGCATACAAGTCCTTTGGTTGATCTCTCTCCCTTACCCCCACCCTCCCCTACCTTCCCTCTGAGGTAAGTGAATGTCTTTGATGACTGTTATTTAGCTAACTATAGTGCCAGAATAAATTAGAATCCATCCCCAATCAATTGGAATCTGGTATGGTTAAGTAACTCCAACAATGAGGAGCACATTACTTGCTTAAGAAAAATGTGCAATATTGGCCCCTCTTTCTTCTAATGCAATTCAAAACAAGACAACAATTTTTTTCTACTACAGATGAAGGGAAAGACTAACTTGTTTCCACTCAAACTCTTTTAGTGTCTCCTTCATTGTCCAAATTGTCTCTTACTAATCTAAGAATTCACATGTGTAATGGACACTTTCTATGTACTAGGAAATGTCATAGCTACTTACCTAATGGACTTTATGTAAATTTTAAATTCTAAGAGCTTGTCTCACCTATTTTGAAGATGAAGAAGTATAGTTTCAGAAGGTGAAGTCATTTGTCCCAGTGTTACTCATTGAGGTCGTGCAGAGAAGGGTGACTGCACCAAGAGTATTCTTAACCACTGTCACATAATTGTCATTTGCTTCAATCCTGACCTAGTTATTTATCGTGCTCTTTCCCATCCTGTCAAAACTCTGGGTAGGAAAGCCCATCTGGGACCAGGACTCTGCCCTGCTCATCAGCCCTCCATGGCTCTTTGATTTTTTTCAAAATGAAGACCAAATGTCACAATGGCATTCAAGGCTCCAGGCTATGTGCCTCTCAGTGATCTGATGAGTAACCCCACTAATGTGTCAGGTGTTGTGAATAAAAAGGCAATGCAAACACTCATGGCCAGCTCCCTCAGGGTCCACAGGTACTGAAGATACAAACCCATGACCATGGCCAGTGTTCTCAGTGGTTAGAGCGTCACCCAGTACACCAAAGGGTGGTGGGTTTAATCTCGGTCAAGGGCATGTACCGAGGTTTGATGCCCAGCCCTGGTCTCTCTCACATCTCTCTCTATATATTTATCTATCTCTACTCTATCTCTTTCTCTCCCTTCCCCCCCCCCCACCTCTTCTACTCTCTCTGAAAATCAATGGAAAAAATATCCTTGGGTGAAGATTAACAAAAAACACAAAAAAAGATACAAACCCATGGCACAAACCTGGCTCCTAGAAATATATCCTGTGTCCTTTGCTATATTTTTTGGCCTCTTCCAGCAAAGATCCATGAAGAGATTGACCAGGTGATTGGACCACATCGGATACCAAGCGTAGATGACCGAGTCAAGATGCCCTACACAGATGCTGTGATCCATGAGATACAGAGACTGACAGATATCGTGCCCATGGGTGTTCCACATAATGTCATTCGGGACACTAATTTCCGAGGCTACATTCTGCCCAAGGTGGAGTACACACTCATTGGCACTTCTTCTCCCTCCACTATACCCCTCTCTCCTCCTGGTTCCTTAACCCATACTCCAACATTGATTTCTCAACATTGATTTTTACCCCAGGGCACTGACGTATTTCCCCTGCTTGGCTCCGTCCTCAAAGACCCCAAATACTTCCGCTACCCAGATGCCTTCTATCCCCAACACTTCTTGGATGAAAAGGGCCGCTTCAAGAAGAATGAAGCCTTTGTGCCTTTTTCTTCTGGTAGGTTTCTATGGTCTGAGTTCCCTCAGAAACATGCTTGATATGTCTCTCAACCATTGGTCCATATTTGGTTCATATCTGAAAAGGAAATTGAATGCTATGTCAAAGAATCCTAGAATCCCAGAATCTCAGAATATTAGAATCATTGACTCTTATATTTAGAAAAGTAGTAGCACTATATAGGAGTCAGCAAACTTTTTCTGCTAAGGATCAAACAGAAACTATTTTAGGTTTTTCTAGTTATATGATCTCTGTCTGAAATGTGCAGTATGAATTAGTCACATACACCATTGTAGTACAAAAGTGATCTTCACCAGTATCTAGCATCAGTTAGGCTTCTGATAAACATTTGAGAAATTAAAATGCACAGAATCTTCATATTCAAAGTTCCTTTACAACCATTCCATCTTGGATTATGATGCAATCCAAGCCATTAGAGAAGTAGCTGCCACATATTGAGTGACAGATCCTAGTTGAGCACTAAACTAGAACCTTGCTGAGTCTTTATAATAACCCTATGAAGTGAGTGTTATCATGACCCCAGAGATAATGAGAAAGTAGCCGAGACTCAGGTGGGTGGTGGAGTCAGAAGGCTCCCCATGACCCCACTATCCCAGTGCAAGTGTGACTGACCTTCCCTTCCTCCAATGTGCTCACAGGAAAGCGCATCTGCCTGGGCGAGGCCATGGCCCGAATGGAACTCTTCCTCTACTTCACCTCTGTCCTTCAGAACTTCTCGCTCCGCCCGCTGGTGCCACCTGCTGACATCGATATCACCCCCAAGATCTCAGGCTTTGGCAACATTCCCCCAACCTATGAGCTCTGCCTGGTGGCCCGCTGACTGCCCCCCTACTGGGTATGGAAGGAACCATTGGAAAACAGAACTCTGCCCAAGTGTATAGGGACACGCAACTCCATCTCCCAAAATTCTGTCAACAACCCTAAGAAAAGGCGCTAGTACTGCAGGTCACAGGTCAGCGAGGGTCACCTGATAATATGCAGTGTGAATTGGTAGCATATCTTCTACACCAGTAGAAAAGCCATGCCATGTCTGACATTTCAGCAAAAGCCTACAGATTGTTCCTTCACCTCTGGCTAGATTTGTGTCTGTATCAAATTCTTGTTGTAGATTCCATGTCTTTATGGTGTTCTTGACCAAAATGTGGGACACATCCCTTTTTCTTGATTTTTATACCCCTCCCCGCCCCCCCTCCCATAAAAAAGGCACTAAGGAGTTCAATACTGTTGTGTGTGGCATGTTTATTGTGTATTGTGTGTGTAACATCAATAAGCCACTGCAAACACTTAAAATGTCTCTTTTCTTCTAGCCCACCACCAAAGACTTCCCACTGATTGAGCCACACTTTTAATAACCCAGCCTCAACCTTCTTGCTGGCTCATTACCTTTTCCTCCCCATCCTCTCTTCTTTCTATACCTGCTTCTCTGAGTATTATTATGACTTCCAATTCCAATACTCTCTAATCCACTTTAAAGAATAGTTAAATGGCCATGGCTCTGTTATTTCATTTATAAACTCCACCAACTTGATCAGCAATGAAAACTTTCCCTTATCATTCATGTTTCTCAATCAATATTTATTGAATATTCAGGTGGGCCAGGATACTCTTCAGGTATTTGAGTCTTATCAGTGAACAACATGGACATGATTCTTCCCTCATGAACCTTACATTCTAATTTGTAAGGTAGATAATTAAAAATAAACATAATAAATAAATGAATGATATGTTAGAAAAGCAAACTAGGGAAGTGAGATAGGGTATCTCAAGGTTGGAATTTTAAATGGGTAGTCATGGTGGTTTCATAAGGCAATGATGAGCAAGCCATACAGATATGAGGAAGTGAGTGTTCCTGGAAAAACAATTAAAAAGAACAGAGTCTGAGACAGAAGAATGTGTGTGCACGTGAATCCAGGAAGAGACATGTGTGGCTGGATTGGAGGAGTAAGAGAGTTTGTAGGAGTAAAGGAGATGAGGATAGAGGGTTAAAGTGCCAGGTTGAATGTGGACTTGAGTGAGATGGTTGTTTTTTTTGGCGGGGGGAGCATAGGTGACATTTATTGAAATGTTTTAAATGTCCCACTTTTACTGAGAGAGAGAGAGAAAGAGAGAGAGAGAGAGAGAGAGAGAAAGATAGAGAGAGAGAGAGAGAGAAGGGAGGAAGAGCTCACTTAAGCTGTTATAATGAAAACACTGAAGGAAATGGTAGGACAAAAGAAAAGATCAATTAGGAGGATACTCCATTGATTTTAATCAACACAAAATAGCTGCTGATTATTGGAAAGAGAATGGCTAGCTCACAAAATCAATGGGAAGTCAGACTGAAAATATGAGTAGGGAGAAAAAAGAGACAGTGCCAAGAGGATGTCAACCAAAATAAGATAATGGCCAGAACCATCAGAAAAGGGCTGCTGCTGCTTCCATTGCCACCCTACACACACACACACACACACACACACACACACACACACACACACACACCTGGGGCCCTGAACACCATTGCCATAAGACTCTTGAGACTCTTGAACCATTGCTATCGTTGTGGACAACTTCCTGATTGTACCTGTGTTTTTGTTGTCACTTCCTTAAACAATATTCCTAATTCCAGGAAGGATTATCCAATTGGCCAAACCAGGAAAATGCAGGCTACAGTCTTCTGTGGAAAGGGCAAGTATGCTTTCCAAGCCACAAGGAACTGACAAATACACAGAAGTCCCTGCTTCTGGTCCTTGATTGGTTTGTCCTTATGTAAATGAGGACTCCAAATTCTCAGTTTGACCCAAAAAGCACTGTCCTGATTGGTCATAGTGGGGCTGCTCTGATTGGTCAGTGAAGATGCTAATGGGGATATAGGTGTATAGCACCAACTGGATGGGGAAAGTCTTAGTCCTATTGGTTGAAATGCAATTCCAGCAACTCCTTAACCTGTATTGAAAGTCAGGGCAGGAACACACTGAATTCAGTGCAGCGTGTATGAAAGGCCCCTGGTTAGCAATGGCTGCTAGGCTCTGTTTGTAAATTTGAGCCCAGTTAGCCACCAAAATCTTTCTTGGTAGGTATCTTATTTCTCACAGTCAACAAGTCCAATGGCCATCACATGTTTTTAGCTGTAAAAACCTTCCTCAAAGTATCTTATGTACAAGTCAAACAGAAAACAGGAGAGGTAATTGCTGACCTTTCTCTCTAGGTAAAGCACAGATGAGCTCTAGACCCTCAAAGGAGCCTTCACTTTCGTTGATAAAAGCCCATTACAAAGGTCCTAGAAATTCTGAGGGCTAGAAGGTCTAAGTGAGGACCTAGGGAACAACCTGATGATGTAACAGTGACCAGAATAGATTCATTCACTGACCACATTGGGCTCATAGTCCAGTAAAGGAAACTGACCCATCTCTTGACAGTGAAAACCCAGAGTGGTCAGAGCTCTGATGGAAGCACAGAATATAGTGTTGAAGGCTATAATGGAAAAAGAGATGCCTGGTTGCTTTGGGGCAACACCGGGTAGTAGGAAACAGGTTTGAGAGAGTTGATTTTTTGTTTATTTTTTGAAAGTAATTTGTTTTACTGGAACAATTCTTCTCAAAAACTTGGTGAATGAACTGTCTTTATACTGTCACTGCTAGGAAGAGCCAAAAAGGACATATGAGTTAGAGAGGACATTTTCTTTATTATGGGGTTGGGTTGTGGGGTTTTGTTTTGTTTTGTTTTTGTCTTTTCTAAAACTTTTACTAAGATATAATTCAAATATATAAAATTCACTCATTTAGAAAGTACAATTAAGTGGTCTTTGATATATTCAAGGATAGGTACAACCATCACCATAGTCAACTTTAGGACATTTTTATCACGTCAAAAGTAAAAATCATACCTTCTAGGTATTACTCCCCTATGCTGTCACCTCATTCCCTACCCTAAGCAACAAGTAATCTACTTTCTGTCTGTGTAGATGATCTATTCTTGATTTTCATATGAATTGAATTATATAATATGTGGTCTTTGCGACTGGCTTCTTTAATCTAGCATAATATTTTCAAGGTTCATGCTAGTGGTACTATATAGGGAGTAGTCCCCCCTTAACCATAGAGGATACATTTCAAGCCCCCAGTGGATGGCTGAAAATGCATAAAGCACCAAACCCTACATATACTATGTTTTTTTTCTATACATACATCCCTACATTAAAGTTTAATTTCTACATTAGGTACAGTAAAAGATTAACAACAATAACTAATAATAAAATTGAGCAATTATGACAATATATGTAATGTAATAAAAAATTATATAAATGGCGTTAGGGCCATTATTAAGTACAATATTGGTTACATGATCACCAGCCCTGTAATACTGTGACTGTTGATTTGATAACCTTGACAAATACTGACTATGGGCAAGCAGCATATATACAGTGTGGATACACTGGACAAAGGGGTAATTCATGTCCTGGGAAGGACGGAACTAGACAGTGCAAGATTTCCTCATGCTACTCAAGAATAGCACACAATTAAATAAAATGTACGAGTTGCTTATTTCTGGAAATCATCATTTAATATTTTTGGATCAGTTAACCTCAGGTAACTGAAACACAGAAATTGAAACTGCGAATAAGGAGAGACTACTATACCTTCATTCCTTTTTAGGACTGATTAAAATTTCAGTGTATGCATATACCAGGTTGTTTTAGTCCATTCATCTGTGGCTGAATGAATCAGCTTCCAAGGCTGGCACCTTCCTAGGTGCCACAGCCAGCTATCACAAACTGGATGGCTTAGGAAAACAACACAAACTTTGCCAGGGGACACGACTCAACTGAGTGAATGAAGTTCAAGGTGTTGACAAATTTAAGGGCTGATATTTGAAAGGCAGAATTGGGGTGCTTGATAGAAGCTTCCAAAGTAGATAACGTATATTTGAACATGTGACAATTTATATGTACAGAATAGAGGATTTTGATTTCCTTGTTCATTTCATGGTGATAGCAGTGGTGAATGCTAAGAAGGTGACACATATCTGTAGGAAGATATATCTAAGTTTTTGTGCCTCTGCCGCTTAGAGAATTCCCATAGAATTCAGTAGTGTTACTAAAAATAATTTTTATATCAACTAGGAAGAAGGTCTGACTGGAATCTGAGGTTGAGGGAGCCCTGTGTTCTAGTGCAGAGGTCTGGAGTGGAGTTAGGTGTTAAGGAGAGATCAGCCTGGACAGGTGTGGCTGTGGTTAAAGCATCAGTCTGCACACCGGGGGCCAGGGTTCAATTCCTGATCAAGGGCACATACCTGGGTTGCAGGGTCAATCCCCAGCCATGGTGGGGGTGCACGTAGGAGGCAACCAATCAATGGATCTCTCTCACATCAACATCTTTCTCTCTCTTTCTCTCTCCCCCTCTCCCTCTGTCTCTCTCTCCTCTTCCCTCCTTACTTCCCTTTCACTCTCTCTTAAAACACACACACACACACACACACACACACACACACACACCAGTGGAAAAAATATCCTTGGATGAGAATTAACAAAAGAAAAAGAGAGAGATCCATCATGGTTCATATTCTATCCACTCTAGCCTTTCTCACTGAATTTTTGTTAACTTGAATACATGTTATTTCCTTCATATTTTTGGCTTAAATGGTTATTTAAAATTCCCTTCATAAGCAATTGCAATCCCCTTGAAAAACAAGCAGACCAAATAATCCTTTATATACATATTCATATTTCTCTGCAAATATTGTACATAGTATAGTCTCAACCATTTCTACTAACTACAGCCATTAACCAATATAACCAACTTTTGTTTAATGGAAGAAGTAGGAAACAGAAATGTCAAGTGTTCCTGCCCTTGAGTGTACTTTACATATCAGTTTTAAAATTATAAGGTGAAAAAAAGGACATGTGTACTACATCATCCAATGGCAGGTGCATATGCTGTATCTATTAATTTATCATCATTCTACAATATGTAAGTTTAAATTAAAACTATGTTTACTGACTCAGTCTTTTGTATCTTTGTTCTTAATTTGAAATTGTCTAGATATTCAAAGATTGTTTATTAATTAGCTCCCCTCAAAGTACTATTAGTCTAGGCCAGTGGTCGGCAAACTGCAGCTCGCGAGCCACATGCGGCTCTTTGGCTCCTTGAGTGTGGCTCTTCCACAAAATACCGACTTCTGCTCATGGGCTACGAAGTTTCAATCGCACTGTATATGCATACCCGCACGACTCTAGGCTCTTAAAGTTAACTAAGAATCTGAAAATGCATTGAAAAATTTAGTTCTTATGGCTGTAGCATTTTAAGAATATGATCCTTTTATAAAGACAATTATTATGATAATTTGATTCCATTAAACACATGATGTGCAATCTTAATACAATGATGATAGTTAATCTGACCCGAAGGAAAAAACACACAGGAAAAATAGGAATATTCAAAATACCTAAGCTACTCACCAGATAATAAAACAATAACATAAACAGACTAGATTATTATGTCAACATTATTTTTACATGGTGGTAAAAGCAAAGAGAAGACATAGAGTTATTTTAAACAAAAACTATTAAATCAGTTAATCATATCAAGTAGGGATATTACCAGAACTTTTAAATATGTATAATTGCTTAATAGTAATTTTTGGTGCATTATATCTTAAAACCTAGTAATCAAAGTCATTAATTAAACTGATAACTAACATCCTTTTGCTTTCCCGCCAATTTACAGATTTGTCAAGGAAAAAAATATGGAACCAACATTTGAAAGGTATATAAAGTTAAAAATGTATAAATATTTTATTTTCTATATTTTTAAGTTTATGTATGTGTTAGGGTCACTGAAGGAGGAATGCATGAGGCCAAATGGGATAAAGAATTATAAATTTACTAGGTCATCTGGGTACTCAGATGGGCTGAGCACCCAAATGGTGTCAGCACTCAAAGACATTTTTAAAGGACTCTAGGCGGGGTTTTTTGGGCGGAGAATTCTCTGTGCCGGTCTGGAATCTGGGAAACCCCGGAGGGGAGAGATAATGGTCTTAGCAAGTGGAATGTGGTCTAAGCAAGAGGAATGTCCGTTGTGAAGTGGCCTAAAGATCAGTTCCCAGGGGAGGGATACTGATTCAATTATTTTTTTAAAAACTATATATTTTATTGATTCTTTACAGAGAGGAAGGGAGAGGGATAGAGAGTTAAAGACATCGATGAGAGAGAAACATCCATCAGCTGCCTCCTGCACACTTCCTACTGGATATGTGCCCACAACCAAGGTACATGCCCTTGGCCGGAATCGAACCTGGGACCCTTGAGTCCACAGGCCGACGCTCTATCCACTGAGCCAAACCGGTTAGGGCTGATTCAATTATTTAAACAGTATGTACTTAATATATTGACATTGTTTCTAAAAATCTATTGAAATGTTATCCACTCCATTAAATTTCAAGAGAACTTATAATCAGATTAATTCCCCTCTTGAGACAGACAATGTTATGTCAGTTTACTGACATAAAATTTTTTTTTCTTAAATTTATCTTTATTGCTGAAAGTATTGCAGTCCCCTCCCCCTATTTGTCCCTTCTACCTTGCTCCCACCTGACCCCAGCCCTTCACCACACTATTGTCTGTGTCCATGGGTTATGCATATCCTATATAATAAAAAACTAATATGCAAATCAACTGAACTGCGGAATGATCGGTCACTATGATGCTCACTGACCACCAAGGGGCAGATGCTCAACTCAAGAATTGCCCCCTGGTGGCCAGTACGCTCCCACAGGGGGAGCGCCACTCAGCCAAAAACCGGGCTCACAGCTGGCGAGCACAGCAGTGGTTGCAGGAGCCTCTCCTGCCTCTGAGGCAGCCCTAAGGAGCAGTGAGCTCAGCTTCTGGCTGAACAGCGCTCCCACAGAGGGCTCACAGCTGGCCCTAGGGGGATGTCTGACTGCTGGCTTCAGCCCGAGAGGGTGCAGGCCAGGCTGAGGGACCCCCTACCAGTGCACAAATATCATGCACCGGGCCTGTAGTATGCATATTAGTTCTTTGTAACTAGAGGCCCGGTGCATGAATTTGTGCATGGGGGGAGAACCACGGGAGGTTGGCCGCAGGGGGGAGGGACCTCAGGAGGTTGGCTGCCAGTCCTGAAGAGAGAGCTGGTCCTCGGCCCCCCTGGGGAAGGGGACACATCTGCCGCCACCCATTCCCTGTTCCCCATCCCTGTTCGCCAAAAGCCCTGGTGGGGTCAGAAGAGGAGGCAACGGTCACTGGGCCAGGCACAGAAAGAACAGATGCTGAAGCCGCCATCACCACCCCACCACCACATAGTTCCCGCCTGCCCCTCTCCTCCTTCCTTAGCTGCCACACTGCCACAATGGCAGGCAGGCAGCCCCCAGGGAAGTGAGAGGATGGGATCGTGACAAACTCTTGTGTTGGGGACTGACTTTCAATTGATCGCAGCAAGGGAACTGCTTTGCTGGTTCTGGGTCTGAAACCCAGACCCAGAAGCAGGTCTCTACAAATGGTTTATAGCACCTGGGGCTGATGGGGGTGGGCTGGCTGGCCGGAGGGAGGGGCCACAGGAGGTCGGCTGTGGGAGCACACTGACCACCAGGGGGCAGCTCCTGCATTGAGCATCTGCCCCCTGGTGGTCAGTGTGCATCATAGCAACTGCTCAACTGGTCGTTCCAGTCATTCAGTCCTAATGGTCGCTTAGACTTTTAAATATATATTAGAGGCCTGTTGTACGAAGAGATTCGTGCAATAGGCCTTCCCTTCTCCTGGCTGCCGGCACCGGTTTTCCTCCGGCACCCAGGACCCAGGCCTTCGCTCTGGCCGGAGCCACCTTCTGTCCTCCATCTTCGCGGCCCCGGCCAGAGCCGCCTTCCGTCTTCGTGGCTCTGGCTCACCTTCAGTCTTCGCTCCGCCGCTTGGAGCCTACATATGCAAATTAACTGACATCTTTGTTGGCGATTAATTTGCACATCGCACTGATTAGCTGATGGGAGGCATAGCGAAGGTATGGTCAATTACCCTGTTTGTCTATTATTAGATAGGATAGATGTTGGCTGAAGACAGTCCTCTAATGCTGATTCTTGCCTTTGAATACATTTTTTTAACCAAGGAAATTTACTTCTTACAAAATCAAATGCTTTCCTTTTATTTCCTTTCTTTTCCTTTTGGTGATTTATTTTATTATCTCTACCTTCTGAAATACCTCATCCTCCACACAATCTTTTAAACCAGCAATTACATTTTGAGGAAGTGTCAAAAAAAGGGAAATATAAGCACAATCATTCCAGCATTGCTTTTAAAGACAAAAAAGAGGGGGGAATGATCTAACTGCTCATTAATAATCACATCAATTACAAAATTCCCTTTCCCATTTGGGGGTGGATAGAGGTGGTACTTCCTCTTTCTTCTATGCCTGCACAATCCAGCCCAGTGGCCACTAGCTGTAAGTGGCAATCAAGCCCATAAAATATAGCTAGTGAGACTGGTGATTAATTTTTAATATTATTTATTTTGAGTTAATTTAAGCACTTGATTTAAATTTAAGGTAAAAGGGTTTAAGTGTGCTTAGAATAACTTTGATTTGTAAATCAACCTTATCAGGTTTAAATTTTATGAAATCTAAATACAGGTCAAATTTTCTGACGAAAATTTAGTCTGAGATGTGCTATAGATAAACCTAAAATAGATGCCAAATGTCAAAAACACATGGACTTGGATGCCTTCCAGATAGCAGGAAGCAAGGAATGTACTTCCATAGGTCAAAAAGCCAAAATCTCAAGACTAAAGAAAAAAGGTTATCTGATTTAACCCAAAGTGAATTTCCTTCTTAAGGCAAAGGACACAACAGACAAAGACAAAGAAATAAAGCAAAACCACACAACAAAACTGAGTATTCAACCATGAGGGAGGGGGGTGCAGGGTGGGGGGGGAGTTAGGAGCTGGGAGGTGGGGGGCGGGTAGGGAATCCCTGCCAGCTGCTCACCTGCCAGAGACTTCTTGCATGTGTCAGAGCCATGAAAGAAGACTCTCCTCAAGGAAAGAATTCCTCATGCCACGGCAAGGTTCTGGAGTCGCAGATGAACTCTGGCACCAGGACAAGCATTTCTGGAGCCCTCCTTCTCCGCCCCCATTCCAGGAAAAATCCCTCCCTGTCTCAGATGAATTTACTGACCTCAACTATAAAAAGACAGAAGTCCAGAGTCTGAGAGGAACTCATGGTTGAAGAGGTGGATGTCTGTGGAGGCAACATACCCCATTCCAACGAACTTTGGTTTTCGAATGTGGGATTGCTTCAGATCCTGATTCTGACACCAGATATCTTCACCTAAAAATAAAAGGCCAAAGTGAAAACCAAGAAACATTTGAGGTGAGAAGGAATGACTGTTTGGGAAGAACTGATTTAGGCAGAAACCCAAATAGTATTCTGATTATGGGGAGAGGTCCAGGGGGTTTTGTGACAAAAGGGAGGGGACTAATTACATGAATAGAAAGAAAGAATTTCTATTGGTATGGTTAAACTAAGAAAGGAATTTTTGTATGTGCAAACGATGTTACTTTTTAGCAATATATGGTGATGCTAATTATAAAGAATGTCTTTACGTTTCAGTCCTGTAGTCAGGATGTCTGCTTTCCTGTTAGCTTTGCAAACATTTGTCTGAGATACAAGGTTGTTTTGGCCTGTTCCAAACATTCTTTTGCCCAGTTCAAACATTCCAAATGTTCAAAGAGCAAGATGGGCAATGCCTTTCCTCTGGGGTGGCAGCTCTGACTCCATTTCGAAATGACTCTGTTTACATTATTTTTCACAGTATAAAATGCCAACAAGCTTGAAATGTAATAAGAAAAAAAGTTGTGGAAGAATAATTTTTACAATATTAGTTGAAATGATTATATTTTAGATATATTATAAAATATATTATTAATTTTATTTGTTTCTCTTCACCTTTCAATGTGAATACTAGAATATTTCAAATTATAGATGAGTGATGAAAGACTGAATGTTTTTTCCTTAAGTTTGGGAACAAGGAAAGGATGTCTCCTTTTGCTATGCATATTCAACATCACACTAGATGTTCTAGCCAACACAATAAATAAATAAAAGACATACTGTTTGCAAAGGAAGAAATACAATTACCTCTCTTCTCAGATGACTTGATTTTTCATGTAGCAACTCCCAAGGAATCTAAAAAAAAAAAAACTTCTAGAACTAATAAGTGAGTTTACAAATGTCCAGGTTACAAGGCCAATATGCAATAATCAACCATATTTCTATATATGAGCAAAAGATAATTGGAAATCAAAATTAAATAAACAGTACAATTTATAATAGCACCAAAAATAAAATGCTTAGTAGGTATAACCCTAACAAAATATGTATAGAATCTGAATGTTGAAAACTACATACTACAGGTGAAAGATATTAAGAAAGGCCTGCACAAGTGGAAAGATTCATCATATTGAGGGATCAGAAGACACATTGTCAATTATTTCTTTTATAAATCATACCCTTGGTGGGGTATCAAAAAGTCATCACCAAACCCAAGGTCATCTATATTTTCTCCTATTTATTTGTAGTTTTGTATTTTAAATTTATGTCTATGATCCATTTTGAGTTAATTTTTATGAATGGTGTAAGGTCTGTGTCTACATTCATATTATTGCATGCAGATGTCCAGTTGCTTCAGTACCCTTTGTTGAAAAGACTAACTTTTTCCTTTTACATTGCCTTTGCTCTTTTATCAAACATTAGTTGACTGCATTCCTGTGGATCTATTTCTGGGCTTTCTATTCTGTTCCATTAATTGCTTTGCCAATGCCACACAGTCTTGATAACTATAGCCTTATAATCTTGTAGTTGGGTAGTGTCAGTCCTCTAACTCTGTACTTCTCTTTTCAATATTTGTTGGCTATTCTGAGCCTTGCCTATCCATATGAATTTTAGACTCAGTCTGTTGCTGGAATGTAGATTGGCATTTCATTGAATCTATAAATCAAGATGGGAGGAAGTGACACCTTGAAAATATAGAGTCTTCCTCTCCACAAACATGGAATATCTCTTCATGTATTTAGTTATTTGTTGATATCTTTCATTGGAGTTTTGTATTTTTTCATATATGTTTTTTATATGTTTTATGAGATTTATACCTAAGTTTTTCATTTTGGGGGTACTATTGTAAATATTATTGTGTTTTAATTTTATTTTGTGTGTGTGTCTGTGTTTTAATTTTAAATTCTACCTGTTCACTGCTAATATATTAGAAAGCAATTGACTTTTATAGTAACCTTGTAGCCTGCAACCTTGCTACAATTACCTAATTGTTCCAAGAGTTTAATCTTTGTTTATTCTTTCCGATTTTTCACATAGATGATTGTGTCTTCTGCAAACAAAGGCAAATTATTTTTTTACTTTCTTCCCAATCTGTTTCCTTATTTCCTTTTCTTATCTTATTGCATTAGCTAGGATTTCCAGTATAATGTTGAAAAGCAGTGGTAAAAGGGGACATTCTTGCACTTGCTCTTACAAGCAAAGCTTCTCAGCATTAAGTATGATGTTGGCTGTGGATCTGGGGTATATATTCTTTCTCTAAATATATTTTTATTGGTTTCAGAGAGAGGAAGGGAGAGGTAGAGATGGAAACATCAATGATGAGAGAGAATCATCACTTGGCTGCCTCCTGCACGCCCCCTACTGGGGATCAAGCCCACAACCTAGGCATTTGCCCAAACTGGGAATCAACCCATGGCCTCCTGGTTCATGGGCTGATGCTCAACCACTGAGCCATACTAGCTGGGATTGGGTAGATATTCTTTATCAAATTGAGGAAGTTCCCCTCTATTCCTAGTATACCGAGAGTTTATATCATGAATGGGTGTTGTATTTTGCCAATGCCTATTTCACATCTATTCATTTGATCTTGTACTTTTCCTTCTTTAGCCTGTTGATATGATGGAATACATTAATTTCTTTTCAAATATTGAATCAGCCTTGCAAACCTGAGATAAATCCCATGTTGGCATGTCATATAATTCTTTTCATACATTGTTGGATTTGATTTGCCAATATTTTGTTGCAGATTTTTGCATCTATGTTCATGAACTATTGGCATGTAGTTTCCTTTTACTTGTAATAGTTTTGTCTGGTTTTGGCATGAGGGTAATGCTGGCCTCATGGAATGAGTTTGGAAGTATTCCGTAGGCTTCTATTTTCTGAAAGAAACTATAGAGAATTGGCATAATTTGTTCCTTCAATGTTTACTAGAATTCACCAGTGAACCTATTTGAGCCTGATGCTTGCTATTTTTTAAGATCATTAATTATTGATTCAATCTTTTTGGGTGACAGTGGTTAATAAAATTATACAGGTTTCAGGTGTGCGATTCTAAAATATATCATCTATCTCTGTCTATAGTAGTGTGTGTTCACTATCCCAAGTCAAGTCTTTCCTCCATGTGAATAGTAGTTCACTTTTTGAATAATAAGAATTGTGTGTAACGGGGGGGGGGCGCATCAGGATTTTAGAGATGCTTAGGTGGGGCATGGCCAAAAAATGGTTGGGAACCACTGGTCTAAACCTAAAGCTTTTGACCATACACAATCGTGTGACAGTTAAGAGGCCAAGTTATCAAGAAAAAGCCTATTATTTTCTGTAGTACACTTTTGTAACTAACATATTTTGACCTCATTTTATTTTTTGGCCATAATAATAACCCTCCTCATCCTCTGATTAAGCATTTCCTCCATTTTATTCCCTCCTGTTACAGCAAAGTGAAAATAGTGGGCCAGCACCTGCTCCCTCCAGGTTTCCTTTCATCTGTCTCTTTCTCAACTTCAGTAGAAATGTTTTTGGGGGTGGGGTGGTGGAAGCAGGCCCAAAAACATCTGCACCCTTGGAGTATGAGATATACAGAGTGAAGGAAGGAGTGTGGGATGCGGGGAAGGACAGAGACATGCCAGGAGGGAAAGGAAAGGCTGAGGCCACAGAACACAGAAAACCCGCCAGGGGTGGCTTTGACTAGAAGCACCTGCAAACAGTCCATGGTGCAGATTTCAATGTCGATCATGCTCACACAATCCATGGAGAAATTTGTATTACACATTGTGAAGGAAATGGTGGTGGCTGAAAATAGGCGAGACAGTCATACATAAAAAAAAAATGACCATTGCAAATTGTCTATCTTCAGAAACGGTTCAAAAAAGAAACAGTTAAGGAAAAGCCAAATCGAGAAAACCTGATTGGTATTTTGGGCTTCATGGGGCTGGGCCCTAAGGGTCTGTGACAGTCTGGGTTCAGCATCCACCCACCAAGGACCCTCAATTTCCACTGGCGACACGATCACTCTGAAGGAACCTGATGCAGATTAGAAGAAGATGAAGATTTTATAGAGCAGACCAGGCTTATTAAGGACAGTATCCTGTTCTCTGTGGTCAAAATCAAGAAGGTCAGAGATTTCTTCTATCAGGTATGGTGGAGATGGAAAGCCCAGAGCATAACAATTTCTGAAGCAGTGGACAATGCTCATCCCTCATGCAGGACCTCGAGGAGGTGACCCAGCACCTTCACCATGAGAACTTCCATTCTGAGAGGCTCAAAATCTGGGAAACTCCTTATTTCACCTTCAATTTTAAATGAGAGCTTTGCTGGATAGAGTAGTCTTGGATTCAAGTTCATTACTTTGAATACTTCATGCCATTCCCGCTGGCCTGTAGTGTTTCTGTTGACAAATCAGCTGACAGCTTATGGGATCTCCCTTGTAGGTAACTGACTGTCTCTTTCTTGCTGTCCTTAAGATTATCTCTTTGTCTTTGTTTGCCAATGTAATTACAATGTGTCTTGGTGTGGGTCTCTTTGTGTTCATCTTGATTGGGGCTCCATGCTTCCTGAACTTGTGTGCATTTTTCCTTCACCGTGTTAGGGAAGTTTAATGTCATTTTTTCTTCAAACAGGCTATCTTTTGCTCATTTTTTCTCCCTCTGGTACTTCTATGATGCATATGTTGTTCCATTTCATGTTGTCCCAACATTCCCTTACACTCTCTTCATGCTCTTTAAGTGGTTTCTCTCTTTTTGCTACTTTAATTTAGTGGGGGTCCCCCCCCCCAAATCGCTGATTTAATCCTCTGCTTCATCAACCCTGCTTTGAATCCTTTCCAGAGTATTCTTGATATCAGATATAGTTATTCTTCATTTCCTACTGGTTCTTATTCATGGTTTCTATGTCCTTTTTCATGCCAGTGTAGTTCCCACTAAGTTCCCTGTAGTTCCTATTAATTTTTTTTGTATTCTCACTAAGTTCCTTGAGCATTTTTAAAATATGTTATTACTGATTTTTTTTTGAGAGAGAGAGAGAGAGAAAGAGAGAGAGAGAGAACGGGAAAAGGACAGAGATATAGAAATATCCATGAGAGAGAAACATAGATCAGCTGTCTCCTTCATGCCACCTACTGGGGATTGAGCCTGCAACCTGGGCTTGTGCCCTGACAGGGAATCAAACTGGTGACTTCTTGGTGCATGGGATGACCCTCAA
Source organism: Myotis davidii (assembly GCF_000327345.1). Taxonomy (NCBI): domain Eukaryota; kingdom Metazoa; phylum Chordata; class Mammalia; order Chiroptera; family Vespertilionidae; genus Myotis; species Myotis davidii. Next base: position 379,381 of record NW_006296528.1, read on the forward strand.
CCAACTGAGCCACACCAGCCATTACTCTGAACTCTATGTCTGATAAATTGCATACCTCCATCTCATTTAGCTCTTTTTCTGGAGGTTCTGTTTCTTTTCTTTCATTTGTGGGTTTTTTATTTGTCTCCAAATTTTAGTTGTCTCTTTATGTTTATTTCTATGTACTGGATATACCTGCTAGTCTTCATGGGATGGCCTTTTGTAGTAAATGTCCCATGGGACCCAGTGGTGCAGCCTCCTTGAACTCCTGAGCTGAATGCTCAGGAGTATCCCTTTTGTAGGTTATTTGTGCTCTCGTTGTAATTGGGCCTTAGTAGTTGTTGTCCCATTCATTGGTGGGATCTCCTCTCAGGTGGCTGTGAGGCTCAACCCCAACTGCACTGTGCAAGCTGTTGTACAGGTGTAAGCAAGTAAAGTTCATCTCAGCAGATTTTTGTGCCTACTCAGATTTCCCTTTGTATCCTGCTCTTACATTGTCTGAGGCTGTTTTGTTCCCTGATTTCCAGCCTCCCAGGAGGTACTTTTGTACTAGCCAATGTCAGAAGTTTCCTACTTTGGGCTCTCAGCACCCTGTTCAAAGCTACAAGTGATCCACAGCTTGTGGCTGCCTCCACTGGGTTTGACTTCCCACATGGCGGGCCAAGCTGAGTTCCTAGGCCAGTTTTCTAGCATCATGGGGACCTAAGGCAGGTCAGCAAATGCTTAGACTTCAGGGAAGATGTTGGATGTGTTCCAAGAATATTTCCCTGACATTAACAGGGTGGAACCCCTCTTAGGCAGGCTGGTGGGGTCTGCTGGAAGCCAAGAGTTTCTATCAGCTCTCCTGTTAGAGGGAAGTGTGAGCCCGGTTCTTCGGAATGTAAGGGAATGAATGGCCAGGCCCCCAAACTAGCCACCGACACTCCCTGAAACTGCTGCCTCCTCAGCAAGGTGTGAGATGCAGAGTTGGCACAATGGACTCCAGAGGGTGGAGAAAACTGCCTCACAGAGTGCTGGGTATTTGCCTTACCCCAGGCTTCTGCTGCTGAGCTGGGCTTGTGCCTCTTAGGGAAAAAAGCCGTTGTGATATCAGGAAGCATGACTCAACACAGGTATCCCAGCACTTGTGCCCCCTGCAACTTTCCCCAACTCCTTCCATCCCTGTCTCTCCTTAGGCAACTCCAGTCCACACTCCCATTCTTACACTGAAATTTGGGGTGAATGGCTAGGAACAAAAATCCTGTTTACCGTCCCTTTAATAAAAGTGTCTTTGTCTCTGGGTAGCCCCATTCCCTGGCTGATAGAGGCCCTGTCACTGGTTGCTGCGTGGGCAGCTGTTCTCAGCTCTGACTGTCAAGGCTGGGGAGCCCTTCCTGGAATCCAGGCCTCTCTCCTCTCCAGTCACCTTTCCTAGCAGTCTCGAGGTGGTTTCTGCCCTTCCTTGTTGAAAAGCCTCCTCTTCAGTCAGTCTTCAGCTGGTAATTCAGGGTGAATATTCCCCATTTTAATTTTAATTCCAGTTAGATTCTGGGAGGAGGTGTGAGAAAGATCCACCTACTCTGCTGCCATCTTCTGGACCATCAGTTCAAAGTCTGTGTGCTGGATGCTTCAAAAGGTCAATATTCAAAATATCAGAGTTTGGAGTCAGGAAAGGTTTATTGATGGAAAAGGCACCAGTTTGAGAAGATGGGGGGCACTTACAGGTCTTCAAATCCATCCTCAGAAGGTCCAGAATTCAGGCTTCCACAGGGGCTCCTCTAACAGGAGGGAGGGCCCTCTTGACACTGAGTTGGGCTTCTTGGGCCACCCAGAATGGTCCTTTGGGATGCCAGGTAAGCATCTCCCAATGCTGGGGCAGCTCCTTGGAGCACTGGGGATGGCAGCTTCCAACAGTAAGATCTCATTGTGATTTTAAGTTGCATTTCTCTGATGATTAGTGAGCATCTGTTCATATGTCTGTTGACCATCTGTATGTTCTCTTTGAAGAAATCTCTACTCAGGTCCTCTACCCTTTCTTTAATTGGATTGGGTTTTTGGTGCTGAGTTGTATGAGTTCCTAACAAATTTTGGGTATTAACCCCTCATTGAATGTATTACTGTCAAACATCTTGTCCCATTCAGTAGATTGTCTTTTTGCTTTGTTGATGGTTTCCTTTGCTGTATAAAACCTCTTTAATTTGATGTAGTCCCATTTGCTTATTATTTTTCTTTTGTTTCCCTTACTCGAGGAGATATATCAGAAAAAAATGTTAATAAAAGAACAATGTCAGAGAGTTTGCTGCCTATGTTTTCCTCTAGAAGTTTTATGGTTTCCAGTTGTACATTGAAGTCTTTAATCTATTTTTAGTTTATTCTTGAATATGGTGTAAGTAGGTGATCTAGTTTAATTTTTTGCATGTATCTTTCCAATTTTCCTGACACCATTTGTTGAATAGACTGTTCTAAAGAACTTCTTTTAACATTTTTTTTTGAGGCAGGTCTACTGACAACAAATTCCCTCAATTTTTGTTTCTCTGAACAAGTCACTATTTCTCCTTTGCTTTTGAAGGATAATTTTCCAAGATAAATAATTTTTAAGTTAATAAGTTTTTTCCCCTAAATACTTTAACTATGTTACTCTAATATCTTTTTTGGCATTGTTTCTTAAGAGAAGTCAGGTGTAATTCTTACCTTTGCTCCTCTATAAGTAACGTGTCTTTTCCCTATGCCTTCTTTAAGGATTTTTCATAGTTTGATTTTCTGTGGTTTGAAAATGATATAGCTAAATGTAGATATTTTAGCATTTATCTTTCTCGGTGTTTTCTCAGCTTCCTGATTCTGTGATTTGGTATCTGGCATTAAATTGGTTATATAAACACTTCTAGATAAAGCAATCAGTTCCTTGATGGCATCCATATTTCAAAATGGCACCCATACTTGAATCCAAGGTGTTTAGATTTCAGTATAAGCTGATCTCCCAAAACTTATTTATGCAGGTACTGGTGCTCTGGACACAACCTATTCACCTGTCATCATGGAGCTAGGAGATGCCTTCACCATCTTTCTGGAGCTCTGCTTGTTTTTTTTGCTCATCTTCACTGCCTGGGTACAGATCAACAAGAAGGGAAATCTGCCCCCTGGCCCCACACCTCTGCCCTTCCTGGGGAATGTGTTGCAACTCCATGCTGGTAACATCTCTCAGTCTTTCACAAAGGTGAGTCTGACTACACCTCTTGGGCAGAGCTAAGAGCAACTTATTCTATAGCCAGCTATACTTAGAACCTTATTACTTCTAAAATCCAGACACTTGGAAACACAGATTTGCTGAACTAAAATTTTTGAGTCTTAATATACTGAAGTCTGAAACACAAATTTCTAGTATGTTGGAAATTCATTCTCTCACAGCTCACAATCTTGGAATCAGAAGTCATTAAATTCCCAAACACAATACCTCTTACACTCAGGTTGTCTGAGAACTTTAAGAGTCGGTAACATATGATTTTAAGATTCTAGACATTTAGCATTTCAGAGAATGAAGAATGGATCTTGGAGTTCATTTAATCCAAATCAGTCATTTCACAGATGAGGAAACTAAGTTTGGAATTGTGTGGTGGGAGAGGGGACTCATCCAGGATCACAAGAATCAAGGCTCCTCTGTTTTTTTGTTTTTTTGTTTTCAATAGTACTTCCAATACCAGGACTTGCCCTTTTCCCCTCTTCCCTCATTTCTGTCCCCAGAGTCTTCACCCTAACTTCTTCATTAACCTATACATGGTGCACTAAAAGCCCCCTCGTGTTATGTCTTCTACCCCCAGCTCAGGGTGAAATATGGCCCAGTCTTTACAGTATACATGGGTTCCCGGCCAGTAGTTGTTTTATGTGGACATGAAGCAGTAAAGGAAGCCCTGGTGGGCCACGCAGATGAGTTCATTGGCCGTGGGAAGATGCCTTCACTAGAGAGAAGCTTCCAAGGTCATGGTAAGTAACAACAATACATTAACAATGAAAACAATAATGACATGTTATGATGCACTTTCTTGTGTCATGGGTTCTTTGATAAGTACTCAACATGCATTATCACATTTACTCTTTTGAGGGAAATACTAATATCATTATAACTTTTCAAGTAAGAAATTTTTGAGTAGGGAAGATTATATAATGTCACACAGTGAGTTAGTGGTAAAACCAGGATTGAACCCAAACCATTTGACTCCAGAGTGCCTGCTGTGCTACATCTTCTTTCATTTTTTTTTTTTAACATTTTTTTTTAATATATTTTATTGATTTTTTACAGAGAGGAAGGGAGAGAGATAGAGAGTTAGAAACATCGATGAGAGAGAAACATCGATCAGCTGCCTCCCGCACATCCCCCACGGGGGATGTCTTTCATTTTTAATGAATTAACTACATGCTTTGTGTGTACACAGTCAAATCCTTATAGCCAACCTTACTTCTAACTTTCCTCCACAAACACACATACCCAATACATAGCTCACTGCCTCCTCCATTTAGGTAGATCTCTTATAATGTTACCCATACACCCAATTTTCTAACAGCCTACATCCTTCAATTCCAAGTAGTCTCACACCATCTCTTTGTTCTTCCATCTATTCATAACTCTTCTACCCATTCATTCATCAACAAATTTGTTAATCTTTCCATCTATTTACTATTCCAAACTTCCAATCATCCACTTCTCAAACATTATACCCATTTCTCCTCCTCCCATCTGTTTACTCCTTTATTTATCTGCCTGTCCATAAATCCAGTCATAAAATCTTATTTGCATTCATCATTCTACCACCCTTTCATTAATTTTTAAATATCCATTGAACCATCCCCACACTTGGCAGTTTTTAAATGTTTCTTACTAAATGGCAAGCTATTTAGTGCAGATAGATTGATATCCAGGTGTGATCATGTGTATACATGCATGTATCTGTCAGGAGAACCTAAGTGATATGTAGAAAATAGAGGCAGTCTCTCCTTCAGGGTACTTCATCTAGCATTCTATCCCTCCCTCCACCTTCTTAAGCATCCATGCTGTTATTTATTCAGTTCTTAATCTATCCTCTGTTAAGCTTTCCTTGATTTCACTCTAATTCCTTGCCTGACTCATATCCCTTCATCTCAGTCCTAGTCTGTAGAGAGGGAAGCTTAGTCTCCTCATTGAGCTTAGGAGGTTGGGAGAGGCTTCCCTGAGAGCAGAGTCTAAAGCTGTCATATTCCAGCACCCCCTGGTCCAGCACAGAGTTCGGAACAAAAAGAAAGGAGGCAAAAGCTTAATATTGTGATTCTGGCAGGTGTAGTTCTGGCTAATGGAAAACGATGGAGGATTCTCCGAAGCTTCTGCCTGACCACCCTTTGGGACTTCAGGTTTGGAAGGCGGAGCATGGAGAAGCGGATCCAGGAGGAGATCAGCTTTCTACTGGAGGAATTTCATAAAACCAATGGTATGGATGTGAGAAGGTGGAGGGCCATAAGGGGACTGTGTGGTTGCAGTGAGTTCAGCTTCCAGAGCAAAGTTCTTGGTAGAAGAGAGTTATGGAGTGAGAGGATGAGAAAAGATTAATTGTAGGATTCACACCTTTTCCCAATCAGGATCCATGTTAAAAGTTAATATGAAAGACCCTTAAAGATTCTTCTGTCCAGAAACTTAATCAGTGCATGGCAGTGAATCTGTGAGCCCAGAAATTATATGTAGACTTTGGCACCATGTGAGTTTGTACTTTTTTGTGAGGACTGGATGAAAGTTTTATTAGATTTAAAGAAGTCCACTTCCTAACCTGTGGTAAGTTTAGGAATCACTAGGATCTATAGAGAAAAGGCACAGAGATTGAGAAATATGTGTAACAGTGTTTACTTGAAAAGGTTTGACTGTCCATGTACCCACAGTAATCATTTGTAAAACTGTATATTTGTGAATGTTTGCTTTATTTGGGGGAATGATTTTCAATGCACTGAGCTAACACCAGCGTTCTGTTTCATAGGTGGTGCCACTGATAGCTAGGGAAGGATTATCTTAATACCCCCCAAAGGAATCAGTGGTGGAGCTAGACTCAGAAATCAAGCACTTTTTTGGTCACTTACTGGAACTTCTTTCCCAAATATGTTTTTCTTTCCCCCAAACACAAATAAATAATAATAATGATAATGATAATAATCCCTTACATGTCTTGAGAGCTTATTAAATGCCAGGCACTGTGCTAAGAACTTTACACACATAATGATATTGAGTTCTTTTCAACCAAGGAAGTGGATACTAATTCAATTTGAAATGTGGGCATCTAGATGCAACAGCAAAGAATGAAATGACTTATGCATGCTGTTGAGTTGAGCCATTACTCATATCCATGTCCAAGTGATTCCACACTCCATGTTCCTATTCAATGCCTCCAACATTGCTAATTTTCATCACCCAGGTGCCCCCATCAAACCCACCTTCTTCCTGAGCCGCAGTGTCTGTAACGTCATCAGTTCCATTCTTTTTGGAAGCCGCTTTGACTATGAGGACAAGCAGTTTCTGAAGCTGCTGCAGATGATTAATGAGAGGTTCACGGAAATGAACTCGCCCTGGACGCAGGTACCCACCTGTCACCTCTTGTTACCAGGAAACCCCAGGTTGGTCTCAGGCTACCTGTTGCTGTATCCAACAATGAAGGCAGGGTTGAATCATATAAGGCATTTATTGAGAAGGCTAGTCAACCAATAAGACAGGGAACTTACAAGCATTCAAATCCTGTCTTACAGCAAGGTGCAGGGTACAGGATTATAAAGGGGAAGAAGCTAGATTGAAGCCGGGGATGGAATGCAGTTACGTGCAGCCCTGAAGGTCCACAGACATCAGCTATTGTTCTTACTCAACAGGTGATGAGATGATGTTTTGACTCCTTGTGGGTTGGTCTGATCATGCTTATTGGGTTTGCTTGCTGGATTCACAGTTGAGTCACCTCCTTAATTGCTTTGCACGGCCTTGAGAAGGAAACTTAAGAAAAAGTTAACCCCCTATTCACATATAAGAAATTTAACCCTCGAGTCACATAAGTATATGTGTTCTAAGATATAAAATAATATGATTATTTTTCAGATTAATTCAGGTGCTCTATCAGATTATAAGTCCTCCTATCACTCTCTACCCACCACCAGCCTCAGGTAACTAAGTCACCTGCTTATACTTCATTTAATCCTCCCTACAACATTGAGAATATGCTCTAAGTCTCTTAAAAGCAAATGAACCCAATTCTCAGACTCAGCCCTGGACATTAAGACTAGCTGTCTGACTAGAGACTCAGCCCATGCTGACCCCAGGTACTCATCACTGACAAACCACCTTTGCCTATTCCCCACAGCTATATGACATGTATTCCGGAATCATGCAATATTTGCCAGGAAGACATAATCGCATCTACTACCTGATAGAAGAGCTCAAAGACTTCATTGCCTCTAGGGTCAAGATCAACGAGGCATCCTTTGACCCACAGAACCCTCAGGACTTCATTGACTGCTTCCTCATCAAGATGCACCAGGTACTATTCTATTTCTCCAATCCTTTCCTCTCATCTCATAGTGCCTCTACCACAAGCCCATTTAAAACATCTTTTGGTCAATATAGCAATTATAGTAATGCATGGTTCCTTATATCTAGAGAGAAAATGTAAAATGTATATCTTTAAGTAAAACCTTGAATCTTAAAAATTGAATAGTGCTTCCCTAGCCAGTTTGGCTGAGTGGATAGAGCATCAGCCTGTGGACTGAAGGATCTCGGGTTTGATCCCTTGGTTGCAGGTTCAACACCCTCCCCACCACCTACCCCCTGCCCAGCCCTGGTCGGGACATGTGCAGGAGGCAACCAATTGATGTGTCTCTCTCATGTGGCTGTTTCTCTCTCTGTGTTTCCCCCACACCCTGCCACTCTCTAAAAAAATCAATGGAAAAATATTATTGGGTGAGGATTAACAACAAGAAGTGAGTAGTGCTTCAGTGAACATTAGAATGCTAAGATCTTTGAGTTTCTGGTTCCAATTCTTTTGAATACATGCCCAGAAGTAGGATTGCTGGGTTATATAGTAATTCTATTTTAATTTATTCAAAGTTATATCCCTACTGTTTCCATAGCAGTTTCAACATTTTGCATCCACCAACCATGTACAAGGGTTCCAATTTCTCCACAGATTCAACAACTTTTGTCTTTTGCTCTTCTGTTAATAATCATCCTAACAGCTTATCTCAGAGATATCTCCTTGTGGGTTTGATTTGCATTTCCATGATGACTAGTGATGTTGAGTATCTTTTCATGTACCTATTGGCCATTTTTGTCTTCTTTGTAGAAATCTCCATTTCAGTACTTAGCATGTTTTAAAATCTGGTTATTAATTTTTTTGCATTGAGTTATAGGTGTTTCTTATATATTTTGGATATTATCCCTTTGTCACATATATGGTTTACAAATATTTTCTCACATTCCTTGGGTTACTTGTTCAATTTTTTACTGTTTCCTTTGCTGTACAGAAACTTTTAGTTTTGATGTGGTCCCATTTGTATATTTTTGCTTTTGGTACCTTCTATTTTGCTGTCATATTCATGAAATAATTGTCAATATCATGAAGCTTTTCACTATGTTTTTTTCTAGGAGTTTATAGTTTCGGTCTTATTTTTAAGTCTGTAATCCATTTTCAGTTGATTTTGTGTATGGTGTAAGATAAAGGTGCAATTTCATTCTTTTGCATGTAGATATCTAGTTTTCACTACACCATTTGTTTAAGAGACTATATTTTCCTTATTGTATATTTTTTGGCACCCTTTTGAAGACAAGTTGACCATATATGCATGAATTTATTCCTGGGCTCTCTATTCTCTTCCACTGGTCTATAAGTCTATCATTATGCCAATACCATATCTTTTAATTATTGTAGGGTTTTTTTGTTTTTTTTTTTAATTAAATCTTTATTGTTCATATTATTACAGTTGTTCCTCTCCGCCCCCCCCTTAACTTCCCTCCAACCGGTTCCCACCCCTCTCT
>NW_006296528.1:389193-392052 GCF_000327345.1 Myotis davidii
ATTATTTCAGTCAGTGTATGCTTAATTTCTAGTTGGTCCTTTTTCATAACCTCAAGGGTCTCACTAGATTTCTTGAGGGTCTCACTACATTTATCAGCGGTCTCACCAGACTTTTTGAGGGTCTTACTAAATTTATTGGCGGTTTCTAGAAAGTTCTTGAAAAACCTTAAAAGTGTGGTTTTGAAATCTATATCCAGTTGTTTGCTTTCCTCCATTTCTGTCATTTGTGTCCTGTTTCTTTGTCTCCACATTTTTTATGCTTCCCTGAGTTGGTAAAGTGGCTTTCTGTGCTCGGTGTCCTATAGAGCCCAGTGGCTCAGCATCCCCAATTACCTGAGGTGGACACTCTTGGTGCACCCCCTTGTTGGCTGTGTGCACAGTCTTGTTGTAGTTAAGCCTTGATTGTTGTAGGTATCACTGGGAGGAATTGACCTCCAAGCCAATTGGCTGTGAGAATCAGCTATGTCTGCAGTGGGAGAACTTCTGTGCTGGAGATACCCTTATGGGGTAAGACTTGCTTCAGTGGGGCTTTTGTGCTCACTGAGTCTGCCCCCTGAGTGTGTCCTTTATGGATCCAAGGAGCTGCAATGTGGATGTTCCCACTCTGACCACCGGGCACACTGGCTCCTGGATCTCTAAGGAGTTGCTAATCTAGCCTCTTCCTGAGGCTACCCAGCAGGAGCCAGCTGTGAAGCAATGCGAGTTGCAGTGGGGCCTTGGGCCAGCTTCAGTTTGTTAGGTAATTTTCAGATTGCAAAGGGCCAGGCCTTTCATATGCAAAAGCCTCCTTGCACGGCTTGGGCAGGGTGGGGTCCCAGGGGATCAACAGGGCGGAGCAAACAGCTATGGCTGCCCTCAGAGGTCCTGCTTCTCAGTGTCCCAGCAATTGCTGCAATCACCTCTGAGAGAAAGCTGCCCTCGAGTTCCGACTAATACCAGACAATCCAGTTTCTCCCGTAGGAGTCTGGGTCCCCAGAGACTCGACCGTAACTGAAGCTCAGAGCTTGAGACTCCTTCCCGATTGCAAAAGACAACTGTGTCCTCAGCCGCCAGCCCTCTCCGCTTGCGCCTCCATACTTCTGTACTTTATTTCCGCACCACACCTCCTCTGAGTCTCAGTATGCTTTTTTCTTTCCTTCTAGTTGTAGAATTTCCACTCAGCGAGCCTTCCTGTGGTTCTGGATGATGTCCGTTCCATCTTTTAGTTGAATCCTTGAAGTGGTTGTGCTAAGCAGTAATCTCCGGTGTTTACCTATGCCGCCATCTTGTTTTTTCTAGTTCTGTTTCTTCTATTGTAGGTTTTAATATATTTTGAAATCAGCAAGTGAGATGCCTCCTGCTTTGTTCTTTTTTGAAATATATTTTTATTGATTTCAGAGAGGAAGGAAGAGGGAGAGAGAGAGATAAAAACATCAATGATGAGAGCAAATCATTGATTGGCTACCTCATGCACACCCCCTGGGGATCGAACCCTCAACCAGGGGATGTGCCCTTGACCGGAATCAAACCTGGGACCCTTCAGTCTGCAGGGCACCAACGCTCTATCCACCGAGCCAAACCGGCTAAGGCTGTTCTTTTTCAAGATTGTTTTGGCTATTCAGGAAACTTTGTGATTCCATCTGAATTTTAGAATTGTTTTTAACTTCTGTAAAGAATTTTATTGGGCCGAAACTGGTTTGGCTCAGTGGATAGAGCGTCGGCCTGCAGACTGAAAGGTCCCAGGTTCGATTCTGGTGAAGGGCATGTACCTGGGTTGCGGGCACATCCCCAGTAGGAGATGTGCAGGAAGCAGCTGATCGATGTTTCTCTCTCATCGATGTTTCTAACTCTCTATCTCTCTCCCTTCCTCTCTGTAAAAAATCAATAAAATATATTTTTAAAAAAAGAATTTTATTGGGATTTTGATAGAAATTGATTTGAATCTATAGATACCTTTAAGGAGTATTATTTTAACAATATAACATTTTCTAATCCATGAACATGAGATGTCTTTCCATTAGTTTGTGTCTCCTTTAACTATTTCCATTAATGTTTTATAGTTTTTCAGTGTATAAATCTTTCAATTCTTTAGTTCAGTTTAATCCTAGGTATTTTATTCTTTTTGATGTTATGTATACATTACAGTTTTCTTAATTTCTTTTTGAATAGTTAGTTATTAGTATATAAAAACACAATTAATTTTTGTGTGTTGATTTTGTATCATGCAACTTTACGAAATTTATTTGTTTTAACAGATTTTTGTGAAGTATTAAGAGTTTTCTATATATAAGATCATGTCATCTGCAAACAAAGACAATTTTAATTCTTTATTTCCAATTTGAATGCTTTCCTTTTTCTTGCTTAACTGCTCTGGCTAGGATTCCAATACAGTCATATGTTGCTTAATGATGGAGATACGTTCTGATAAATTGATCATTAGGTGATTTTGTCATTACACAAACAACATAGAGTGCACTTACACAAACCTAGATAGTATAACCTAGTCTAAATGGTATAGCCTATGTACCTGTACAGCACGTTACTGAATGCTGCCGGCAAGTGGTTGGCAAATTGTAGCTCGTGAGCCACATGTGGCTATTTGGCCCCTTGAGTGTGGCTCTTCCTAAGCCTTAGGAGTACCCTAATTAAGTTAATAACAATGTATCTACCTAGATAGTTTAACTTTAAAAAATTTGGCTCTCTTTAGGGAAGGCCACTTCATAATACTAAAGGGATAGGCTCTCTTTGGAAGGCCACTTCATAATACTAAAGGGATCAATACAACAAGAAGATATAACCCTGGTAAACATATATGCACCCAATGCAGGAGCACCCAAATTTATAAAAAAACTCCTGGAAGATATCAAAAGAGAGATCGCG
>NW_006296528.1:395044-402211 GCF_000327345.1 Myotis davidii
ACTGCATCGGGAAGGCCGGGGAGGGTTCGGGGGCGGGAGGTAGGGGGGTAAGAGATCAACCAAAGGACTTGTATGCATGCATATAAGCATAACCAATGGACATAAGACACTGGGGCGTAGGGGAGGCTAGGGGACTGTCTAGGGCGGGGGGAAAAATGGACACATATGTAATACCCTTTGTAATAAAAAATAAAATTAGCCGAAAAAAAATATTTGGCTCTCAAAAGGAATTTCAATTGTTGTACTGTTGATATTTGGCTCTGTTGACTAATGAATTTGCCGACCACTGCTGTAGGCCAATGTAACACAATGGTAAATATTTGTGAATCTAAACATAGAAAAGGTACAGTAAACATACAGTATAAAGGGTGAAAATTATACACCAGTATAGGACACCTATCATGAATGGAGCTTGCAGGACTGGAAGTTGCTCTGGGCAAGTCAGTCAGTGAGTGGTGAGAGAATGTGAAGGCCTAGGTCATTACTGTACACCACTATAGACTTTTTAAATACTGTACACTTAGGCTACACTAAATTTATAAAACAACACAAGATTAAACCCAGCAAAACATAAAATGATGGAATCAAGAGATTTGGTAAACACCAGACATATGAAGCTGCTGCTGGTATAACATAGCATACAAACTTATACAATCAATATACTCTAAAGTAATGATAAAAAGTATAGTATGCTAAATACATAAAACAGTAACATGGAGGTTTATTATCATTATTATTATGTATTGCACATAATATTGTATGTGCTAAACTTTTCTTTTTTAAATGTTTTTATTGATTTCAGAGGAGGAAGGGAGAGGGAGAGAGGGATAGAAATATCAATGATGAGAGAGAATCATTGATCAGTTGCCTCATGCATGCCCCCTACTAGGAATCAAGACCACAACTCAGGTATGTGCCCTGATCAAGAATCAAACTGTGACTTCCTGGTTCACGGGTCAAAGCTCAACCACTGAGACACACCTGCCAGACTGCTACACTTTTCTATGACTGACAGTACAGTAGGTTTACACTAGCATCACCACAAACACATGAGCAATGTCTTATGCTATGATGTTACAACTACTACAATGCCACTAAGCAATAGAAATTTTCAGCTCCATAATCTTATGCAACCATTATCGTATATGCAGTTCATTGTTGTTCAAAAGGCTGTGCTGCAGTATGACTGTACTCTGTTGAATAGAAGTGATGAGAGTGAGCATTCTTGCCTTGTTCCTGATCTTAGTGGAAAATCTTGCCATTTCCACCATTGTGTATGATATTAGCTATAGGCTTTTTATAGATATACTAGAGGCCAGGTACATGAAATTTTGTTCATTGGGAGTGTCCCTCAGCCTAGCCTGTGCCCTCTTGCAGTCCAGGAGCCCTCAGGGGATGTCCGACTGCCAACTTAGGCCCACTCTGCAGAGAGGCTCCTGCCACCGCCACTGCACTCGCCAGCACGAGCCTGGCTCAGGGCTTCTAGCTGAGCAGCCCTCCCCCTGTGGGAGCTCACTGACCACCATGGGGCAGCTCCTGCATTGAGCATCTTCCCCCTGGTGGTCAGTGCATGTCAGAGCGACCGGTCGTTCCACCATTTGGTTGATTTACATGTTAGCCTTTTATTATATAGGATGGCCTTTATTAAGTTGAGGTTGTAGCCCTCTATTCCTGGTTTGTTGAGAGTTTTTGTCATAAAAGGATGTCTTCATTTTTCTTTGCCCTTTGTGTGGGTATCTACACATTAGAGAAAACCACCACTCTCCCAGTCTTCATGAATTGAAGATCTTCCCAATCAAACTGGCTAGAGTTTCTGTGGTTTTCCAAAACTACTCTTTTCATGCTACTCTAAACCACTGTCTTTGTTCTTAGGAGCCCCAGGCATCTAGAGTTTTCCAGGTCCCCTCAGTGCTCTGAGACAGATGCAACAAAAGTCAACCCCTTTTGGAGCTCCCCAAGAAGTTGGAATACTAGATGAGCAATCCAATTCTTTCTCTTTCCAGGGAAGAGCAAGGAGCTTTTTCCCCACCCACTCTGTGTTGAGCCAAGGAGAGGAATTGTGGCAAGTGCACACATACTTGTTAAAACTGCCACTGTGTTCTGTATAGTCTCCAGGGGTCTAGTGCTGACTGGGCCCCATCAACGATTCAAGACAGGTGATATAAAAGCCAATCCCTGATAGGACCAGGAGAAGTCAGAATATTGGATGTACAACTCCAAGTATTTCCCTTCTTTAAAAGAATCCAAGAGCTGGTATTTATTACCTGCTCACTCTGTGCTGAGCTGGATATGGTAAGGGCCGGCATTCTAATTCAAACCACCACTTTGTTTTCTGTAGCCCCCAAGGTACCAGTTTATTCTGGGCCTAACAGCTCTATGAGATAGGTGAGATGAAAGTCAGTCCTTCAGGTAACAGCCAGAAAAATTAGGATGTTAATTAATTTGTAAGGTATATAAATGTTGAATCACTATGTTGTACGCCTGAAACCAATACAATATTGTTGTCAATTATAATGAAAAATAAGTTTAAAAATTTTTAAATGTTATGATGTCAGGTATGTGATCAAATTCTTTCCCTCTCTGGGTGAAGCTGGGAGCTGGAGTTTATTGCCCATTCTCTCTGTGCTGAGCTAGGGGGAGGAGCGGTGGTAAGTACCCATGCACTTGTTCAAATCACCAATTTTTTCTCTGCAACCCCTAGAGGACTAGTGTATGTTGGGCCAAGTCAATGTTCTGAAACAGGTGAAACAGAAACCAGTTCCTCAGGTAGCACTCAGAAAATTTGGGGTGTTAGATTTGTAGTCCATCTCTCTCCCTTCTCAGGGAGAAACTGGGAGCTAGAGTTTGTTTGTCCTCCCACTCACTCTTTGGTTGGCCAGGGGAGGAGCTGTGGTAAGTGCTTGCATGCTAGTTTCAACCACTGTATGTTCTCTGTACCCTCAGGGGATTGGCATATGCCAGGCCCAGTCAGTGCTCTGAGACAAGTGACATAGAAACCAGAGAGCATTGAGAAAAGTTGGCACATTAGATGTGTGGTTCATCTATCCTCAGAGCTAAGGGTTCCTTCATCATCGTACAGCACTCTGCCAGGATTGGGGATTGTGGAAAGAGGGTATTTCCGGTGTTCCTGTCATTCTCAATGTGACTGATTTCACACTCACCCAGAGTACAGGAGCTTCTCAGCTAGTTTCTGGGTTTCTCATGGAAGGAATTGATTCCTATGTCAGTGTTGAATTAGTGTACCTGTGGAGGGAAGAGAAATCCAGGGTTTCTACTGCCATATTGTGGATGTCACTGTCAAATTTCAAAACTTTCTCTTTTTTTCATGAAATTATATTTTTAAAATTCAAATATAATTTGTATATAACCTGCCTATTTTCAACCTGAAGGAATGTACAGATAGAAGAAGACACAGTGACTTGAATGGCTGCGAAGTGAATTAGAACAAGAGAACAAGGTTGTAGTTTCCCCACTCCCTGGGAAAGCATTTTTGCGTCAACTTCCTTTTAGAGGAGATGATGGAATATTTGATGACAATTTCATTGGAGAAAGAAAGCAAGGGCTGGAACAGTTTATAAACAAGGTCACTGGTCATCCTCTGGCACAGAATGAACATTGTTTTCACATGTTTTTACAGGATGAAATAATAGATAAATGCTATACTCCATCTAAAATACGACATGCCTGAAATTTGCCGAGAAGTGGCAAAAAAAACTTTCCGTGACTATGAATGATCGTATGCGCCAGTGAAGAAGTTCTAACTAACTTAGCATGCTGCACAGAAACCGGTCTAGGATGCCTGCAGTATACTAACACTCATGAGCTCTGCTCTGTTTTGTTTTGCTTTGGCAGTTGACAAGTTAATTTGCTTTCATGAAATCCCTCATTCCAGCCTTTCTATACAATAGCTCTTCCTTGCTGTTTAATGTGCTGCACACTATCGCCTCACACACCTGTTACTCCAGCATAATCCGCAGTGTCCCGACTAAAGTTACTGAACTGGTCTCAGCTGCACAGTTTTTGTGTCATGTTTGCTTCTTGAATCTGATTAACTAGGATATTACTCTTGTCTGCTTTTCAATATGTGATGTCCTTGACCTAACTTATGTGTAGGAGCACTGCACCTCTGGTTGCCAGCACCCTGCACACCATATACACAGTTGTGTGCAGAATGTATCCCTTCAGGCTTATAATGCCCTTCACATGGAAGATCAATGAGGGGAATCTTTATATTCTGTACAAAAACAAAAACAAAATTATATACTAAAGTCATTTGTCTAAAAATTTAAGTTGTCTTCAAATAAAAATAAAACTGCATTTCTGATATGCAAAAAAAAGAATAGAATTACCATATGACCCAGCAACCCCTCTTTTGGGTATATACCCCAAAATTTTGAAAACATTTATTCATAAAGATATATGTACATCTATGTCCATTGCAGCATTATCCACAGTGGCCAAGACATGGAAACAACCAAAGGGTCCTTCAAATAGATGACTGGATAAAGAAGATGTGGTACATATACTATATAATGGAATACTGCCATTTGTGACAACTTGGATGGATCTTGAGAATATCATGCTAAGCAAAATAAGTCAGTCAGAAAAAGTCACATATGGTTTCATTCATATGTGAGATATAAAGCTGAAAATAACAAATGAACAAACAAGACAAACAAAACCTCGTAGACACAGACATCAGTGTGGTTAATGGTTACCAGCAGGAAGGGGGGGTGGAAGGGAGGTAGCAAAGGATAAAGGAGGTCAAATACATGGTAATGTAAAGAGGTGTGACTGAGTGGTAAACACAAAATGTGATATACACATGATGTAGTACAGAATTGTATACTTGAAACCTATATAATTTTATTAACCAATGCTCCCCAATAAATTTAATTTAAAAAATATTTACTCTCTTAGCGACTTTCAGATATACAATACAGTATTATTAACTATAGTCACCATAGTGTACATTAAATCCCCATGACTTATTGATTTTATAACTAAAATTTACATATTTTGAATCACTTCACCATTTTGTCTGTCCCTCTCCCCCTGCCCCTGGCAACCATCAATCTCTTCTCTGTATGTATAAGCTTGCTTGTTTTTTATTTGTTTATTTGTTTAAACTACATATAGTTGAGATCATATAGTATTTGTCTTTCTCTGTCTGATTTATTTCACTTAGCATAATGGCAAGATTTTTTCTTTTTTATTTCTAAATAATATTCCATTATATATATATACTAGAGGCCTGGTGCATAAAATTTTGTGCAAGTGGGGCGGGGGAAAGTCCCTTCAGCCAAGCCTGTGCCCTCACAGTCCAGGACCTCTCGCTCCTTACTGCCCACCTGCAGCGGAGGCGGGAGAGAGTCCCTCCACCACCACTGTGCTTGCCAGCATCAGCCTGGCTCAGGGCTTCTGGCTGAGTGGTGCTCCCCCTGTGGGAGTGCACTGACCACTAGGGGGCAGCTCCTGTGTTGAGCGTCTGCCTCCTGGTAGTCAGTGCACATCACAGTGACCAGTCGTTTTGCCATTTGGTCAATTTGCATACTAGCCTTTTATTATATAGGATGTCACATCTTTGTCCATTCATCCATCAATGGACACTTAGGTTGCTTCCAAGTTTGGGCTATTATAAATACTGCTGCAATGAACATAAGAATGCAGATATCTTTTCAAATGAGTGGTTTTATGTCCTTTGGATAAATAAACAAAAATGGAATAACTAGATTATATGGTAGCTTATTTTAAATTTTTTGAGAAACCTCCATACTGTTTTCCATTGTGGCTGCCTCTAATTTACATTTCCACCAACAGTACATGGGGTGGGCTAAGGCGGGGTCCTTTTTCTCCATTTCCTCAGCAACACTCATTATTACTTGTTGTTTTTTTTTTATAATAGCCATTCTAACAGGTGTGAGGTGATACCTCATTGTGGTTTTGATTTGCATTTCTCTGATGATCAGTAATGTTGAGCATCTTTTCAGCATATGTGGGCCATCTATGTCTTCTTTTGGAAATCTATTCAGGTTCCCTGCCTATTTTTAAAATCAAATTGTTTGGGGTGTTTTTTTGTTTTTTTTTACTGAGTTGCACGAGTTCCTTATAAATGTGGGATGTTACTCTTTATCAGATATATGAATTGCAAATATTTTCTCCCATTCAATATGTTACCGTTTTCATTTTGTTGATGCTTTTCCTTTGCTGTGCAGAAGCTTTTTAGTTTAATATAGTTCCACTTGTCTATTTTTGTTTTTGTTGCCTTTTTGGTGTCAAATTTTTAAAAAATACCATTGCCCAAGACTGACATCAGTGAGTTTATCACCCATGTTTTCTACAAGAAGTTTTAAGGTTTCAGGCCTTATGTTCAAGTCTCTAATCCACTTTGAGTTAGTTTTTGTGTATTTTATAAGATAATGGTCCAGTTTTATTCCTTTGTGTGGCTGTCCAGTTTTCCCAACACCATTTATTGAACAGACCATCCTTCCCCTAATGTATATTTTTGAGTCTTTTGTCATAAATTAACTGCCCAAATATGCATGGTTTTATTTCTGCGCTCTTCATTCTGTTCCATTGTTAAGCTTTAAAAAGATGCCAGGGACTTAAAACTAAAGTAGAATGACAATTTCAGAGTCACAGAATTTGAGAAACTTAAAAGTCTATGTGAGAAAAAAGGTTTAATGCCAACAATTACTGTTTTATTATAAATCCATGAAAAGGAATTAGCAAGGCAGATCAGTATGTTTTTCTCCTTATGTAATTCCTCCGAAATCTGGCAATGCTAAATAAGTCATGGCAATACATTCCTTTGCATAGATTCAATAAGACTGGTTCCTAATAGTGGTTTTATTAACAGAAAACTTTGACTGGAGTATCATGTTTTAAAGAGCCCTGTCTGAGCTCTAAAGACTTAAAGCCAATAAGAATGCCACGAAGAAAGCTTCGTATCCTGCTTGGAAGCCCTGAAGATGGCTGTCACTGGAGCATCAGGCCCATGCCCTACCATCACTGGCGGTTGGTCAGAGTAGAACGGGAGCAATAAGGATGCCTCTGCATCCCTATGGAACCCCCACACACTCTGGGCCACAACGAGTAGGAGGGCTACTGAGATGGGCCTTAAAGCCTAGAACATGGGCTCAGGTGGAGTTGCTACAGGAGAGGGAT
>NW_006296528.1:402261-412126 GCF_000327345.1 Myotis davidii
GGCCATCTCATGATTGAGCCGGAAGTTCCAAGACAAGGGGGGAATGAAAGGGCGAGGGCTACACCTTCCATCTTGCCCCAGGGTAAGAGCTACGCCCTCCATTTTACCTTGGCCATGTGCTAGGCAAGGCTTCTTCCCAGAAGCCCAAGCCTCTGCTAGCCACACCCAAGACTGCTTTAAACTAACCAATGACAATCAAGGGAAGTCTCCATAGATATGACCACATCCTGTGTAACAAGACACCAACTTGCGCCTGGCCAATCGGCATGGCCCACGGCCCTTTCTCCTTACTCCAATCCCCCTATAAAACCTCTCTCTACACAGAGTTCCCTCTCTCGGCCACTTGGCTTGCCGTTGCGTCAGTGAGTGTGGTCGGGGAGCTGAACTAGTTCGAATAAAGACTCTTTGCTTTTGAAAAAAAAAAAGTCTATGTGTTTAGAAATTTAATACTGCTCATCATAGAATCTTAAAATGTTATATTTTTAGAAATTTATATTTCTACATACTAGAACCTTAGCACTTGGAAACTTAGAATTATATACCCTTTTATTGCCCTGCAATTTTCAAATTTTCCAGGGCATTCTGCTTTCTACTCCTCCCATTCTCCCTATTGTTCCTTCACTCCAACCACTGGCCTCCTTCTTGCTGCTCCTCTAATACAGCACACATGCTCCTACTTCAGGATGTTTGCTCTAGCTAAATCCTCTGCCTGGAACATCCTTTCCCAACACTCAGTCACTTTACCCACCTATTGTCTTTTCAAAAAGTCCTTTCCTGAGCACAGAAGGAAATACCGAGAAAAACAAAAAACATTTGCTGCTCTCCTCCCTTTCAGGAAAAAAATAAGGCCTACACAGAATTCAACCTTAAGAACCTGATCATCACCACTCTCAACCTACTCTTTGCTGCCACAGACTCAGTGAGCGGCACCCTCTACTATGGATTCCTGCTCCTAATGAAGCATCCTGAGGTGGAAGGTGAGGGTCCCCTGGATTTTCTCTCCTGATATCTCCCCGTCCCAACAGGAAGGAAGACATACTCTTAAAAACTTAGAAACACACTACCTGAGATGTTTTGAACCACAAGATATAATGAATATGGAATCTCACATTCTCTGCACAAGAAGGCTATTCAATATAACATACTTGGTGTCTGATTCAAATAAAGTTCATTTCCAACACACAGTAATCTAGTCATTGGGTAACTGTACACGAATAAGTCATTTTGATTAAGAAAAAAGGCCAACTTTACCTCTCTACCTTCCAACACAGTTAAAAACAAGCCAATAGTTTTCTCCTGATGGAGGTGATGGGAGAGGTTACCCATAGCCACTCAACTTTTTTAGCCTCACCTTCATTGTCCAGCTTGAATTTACTAATTTAAATAATCAAATAGTTATTGGACACTTCCCTTCTCCTGGTTATTTACATAATGAATTTTGTGTAATCCGTGTGGCTTTCTCTATTATGAATTCTGACTTTTTCCAGCCAAGATCTGTGAAGAGATTAACCATGTGATAGGACCACACCGAGTCCCAAGTGTGGATGACCGAGTCAAGATGCCCTACACAGATGCTGTAATACATGAGATACAGAGAGTGATTGCACCCCTGGGATATCCCCACAGTGTCACTCGGGACACTCATTTCCGAGGCTACTTTCTGCCCAAGGTGGAGTGCACCCTTATTAGTACCCCTGGTCCCTTCATTTGCACCCCTCTCTCCTCCTGGTTTCTTACCCCGTACTCAAACACTGATTTCTCTTAAATGCCCCCATTTCCACTCCAGGGCACTGATGTGTTTCCTGTGCTTGGCTCCGTCCTCAAAGACCCCAAATACTTCCGCTACCCAGATGCCTTCTATCCTCAACACTTCTTGGATGAAAAGGGCCACTTCAAGAAGAATGAAGCCTTTGTGCCTTTTTCTTCTGGTAGGTTCCTATGGTCTGAGTTCTCCCAGGGACATGCTTGATATTTTCCCCAAACATTGGTCTGTATTTGAGGTTCAGGTCTTAAAAGGAAGTTCAGTGCCACTGGTGGTCCATGAGGTCCGAAAGGTTGGCAACCACTCGTTTAAGGAAGCCTTTGGAGCAGTGGTTGCCAACCAGTGGTCTGTGAAGTCCAAAAGGTTAGCGACTGCCTAAACCAGTGATGGCGAACCTATGACACACGTGTCAGAGGTGACACACGAACTCATTTTTTTGGTTGATTTTTCTTTGTTAAATGGCATTTAAATATATAAAATAAATATCAAAAATATAAGTCTTTGTTTTACTATGGTTTCAAATATCAAAAAATTTCTATATGTGACACGGCACCAGAGTTAAGTTAGGGTCTTTCAAAATGCTGACACGCCGAGCTCAAAAGGTTCGCCATCACTGGCCTAAACCATAGTTGGGACCATAAAATCCTAGAATCCCAAAATCATGGAATATTACAACCATTGACTCTGATTACTAGAAAAATAAAATTACAACAGTGAAAGCATTAAGCAGGGTCAGCTAGCCTTTCCTTCACAGGAAGGACCAGATGATAAATATTTTAGGTTTTGCAGGGCATACATTCTTTGTTGTAACCCCTCATTTCTGCTACTGTAGTACAAAAGTGATGCATAGTCGACATATAAATGAAGGGAAGTGTCTCAGTTCCTTGAAGGCTTTTAAAAAAATATTTGTATTGATTTTAGAGAGGAAGAGAGAGGGAGAGAGAGAGAGAGAAACATCAATGACAAGAGAGAATCATTGATCAACTGCCTTCTTCACACAACACTCTTGCAACCCAGGCATGTGCTCTGACTGGTAATCAAACTGTGACCTCCTGGTCCATAGGTCGATGCTCAACCACTGAGCCACCCACTAAAAAAGCAAGACTTTTTTTAATGGTCATTGATATTTCAATTTAACTTTCATGTGTCATAAAAAATTTTCTTTTGATATTGCTCAACCATTTTAAAATGTCAAAAAGCATTTGTAATTTGAAGGTCGTACAAACACAAGCAGCAGTGTGAACTTTCTCCATGGGCAGCGGATTGCCCACCCTTGGCATAAATCTTATGACACTTTATGTGTAAGTTGCATGGCACCTGGAGTCAGGGCAGTGGTTAGGAAACAGGACTCCCACCACTCACTTATAAATGGTGCAGTACTTCAGCTGCCGCAAAATGGAGATTAATCTCCATTTCATTTGTAGCCCCCTTCACCAGTATCTAGCACCAGTTAGGCTTCTGATAAACATTTGAGAAATTAAAATGCACAGAATCTTCATATTCAAAGTTCCTTTACAACCATTCCATCTTGGATTATGATGCAATCCAAGCCATCAGAGAAGTAGCTGCCACATATTGAGTCACAGATCCTAGCTGAGCACTAAACTAGAACCTTGCTGAGTCTTTATAATAACCCTATGAAGTGAGTGTTATTATGACCCGAGATGCTGAGGAAGTAGTGACTGACCTTCCCTTCCTCCAATGTGCTCACAGGAAAACGCATCTGCCTGGGCGAGGCCATGGCCCGAATGGAACTCTTCCTCTACTTCACCTCTGTCCTTCAGAACTTCTCGCTCCGCCCGCTGGTGCCACCTGCTGACATCGATATCACCCCCAAGATCTCAGGCTTTGGCAACATTCCCCCAACCTATGAGCTCTGCCTGGTAGCCCGCTGAGCGCCCCCTAATGGGTGCAAAAAGAACCATGGAGAGCTCTGCCCAAGTATACAGGGGCACCCACCCCCATCTCCTTAAAATCT
This sequence comes from Myotis davidii, assembly GCF_000327345.1. NCBI lineage: Eukaryota > Metazoa > Chordata > Mammalia > Chiroptera > Vespertilionidae > Myotis > Myotis davidii. The sequence goes on from NW_006296528.1 coordinate 406,002, forward strand.
CTCAACAACCCTAAAAGAAGGTGCTACTGTGGTGGGGCCACAGGTCAGTGAGGGTCACTTGAAAATATAGAGCTGCTTATCTTCTAGAAAAGCCAGGCCCTGTCCAACCTTTCAGCAACAACCTGGAGAATTTGCATTCTCCTGTTCACCTCTGCCTAGGCTTTCTGTCTCCACCAAATTCTTGTTGTAGATTCTCTGCCTTTATGCTGTCCCTTTGTGTGTACACACTGATATTGAACCAAATGCAGTTCATAGTTTCTTCCTAATTATCCTCTCTCACAAAATAAAATTAAAATAGCAGGTATATCAAGGTTGTTCTGTGTAGCGGACTTACTGTGTGTTGTATGTTACATCACTGCAGGGCATAGAAAACAACTTAAGACAACCATGCAGACACACTTGTGATTTATAACCCACCAGAGATTTCCCATTGGGTGGGGCCACCCTGTGTAACACTCCATTCTCAACCATCTTTTGGCTTATTGCCCCTCCCCACATCAATTATCTCTCCTCCGAAACCTGCATTCCTAGTTTAGAAGGAATTTCTATCACAGCTTTTATTCCAAATTCTCCCCATTTTATTTGGAAGAACAGTTCAGCCATCTCTGACTTGTATTTCATTTCCAAACTCCTCAACTTGCTCAGCTTATGAAAGTCTTCTCTTATATTTTATTTTATTCAAGAAATATTTATCAAATACCCAATGTGACCAGCACACTCTTCAGGTACTTGGGATCTATCAGTGAACAAAACAGCCTAAAACCCCTGCCCTCATGGAGTTTCACTGCAGTGGGAAAGGTAGACAATTAAGAATAAACATAATGAGTAAATGATGTGGTATGCTAAAACAGCAATGATTCCAGGATTGGGACTGTAAATGGGTAATCAGGGCTGGTCTCACAAGGTAGTGGGGCAGCAACTCATACAAATATCTGGGAAGGGATGTTCCTGGCAGAGAGATTAAAATCAGCAGAGGTGGAATGCAGGAGGCTGCCTGTGGGTTTAGGATTCCTCAAGGAGACACATGTGGCTGGAGTGAGGGAGAAAGGGAAAGTATAGGAGTAAATAGGATGAGGGTACAAAGTTAAAGAGCCATATTGGGTGGAGCCTTGTGGGCCTTCCTGAGAACTTTGGCTTTTATCCTGAGATGGGAGGATCTTTGTAAACACAGGGTGGCATATGCTGACATTTTTAAAAAGGCAAGCTCTAGCTGCTGCATGGAGAATAGATTGAGGGAGAGGGTAGCAAAGATACCACTTGTGTAGGTGAGGAGAAGTGAGTGGATTTGAAATCTGTTGTGAGGACCGAGTCAACAGGGTTTACTGATGACTTGGATGTGGAGTGGAAGAAAAAGAGGGTCAGAGATAAGACACCATCTTTCAGAATCTCTCAGCCTCACACCTTCCAGGTCTATGAACCCCCATACCAGTTAGATTTATATTTTAGGGAATATGAATGGGCTTTCGCTACTTAAGTACATAAGGTTGCTGGTTATTGTAAAGTCATCAGTAAGTTCATATTGTTTTGTGAATTCTGGAAATACAGGCTCAAAATATGAGTAGGAAAAACAAGAAGCTGTGTTGGAAAACTCCAATCAAGGTCACAGCCAGACGTACTGGCTAGTCTCATTTCACCTCCTCCTCCCCCAACTCCTGCAACTCTGGGCACTGAACACCACTGCTAGGGGACTCTTGACCCACTGTTTCCACTGTGGACAACTTCATAGTTGTATTTGTGTTTTATGTTACTTTCTCAATATTCAAATTCCCAGGCAGAACTATCCAATTAATCACATATTAAGGCCTTAGGATTCAGGGTGCAGTGAGGAAGAATAAATGCCCCTTCTGTTGCTGCGGTGGGAGGCCAAGCCTTACCCCTGATCAAGAATCTCACAATAGCAGACTTCTCGAAATTGGAAGGGATGTTGAGAATGGATAGATGAGAAACAACAAATGCCATTATACACAACATGTCCACTGGGTCTTCTGGGAAGCAGAGACTGAGGTAGAGTTTGGAGGACAAGCATTTCATGGAAGGATCATGCCTGTGAAAGATGAGAGTGGGCCGAAATAGATTGAATCAGGACATCTTCAGACCAGGATGCAGCTGTAACACCCATGAAAGGAAAGAAGAGATGAAGGAAGGCTGGGCAAGGAGATACCCATATCTCCATGCAAAGTTAATAGAGCCTCATTATATCAAAAAGTACATTTAGATTGAAGATCGCTATTGGGGTGTCTCGTGTTGGGCAAGAAGTGGTCATGCCTTGGACCCCAGCTGTTCTCAGTTGCTGGCTGGGGCTTCCTAGGAAGAGCATGGGTTCTGAACCATCCAGAAGGTGCTACAGCTGCAGGCTGTCCGTTCAGGGCACTCCTTACAGCTGAATGGCCAGTTCCTTACTGAAGGGAGAGCTGAGTGTCACATCTTCGTGCCTGCCGCAGACACAAACATACAAATACACATCATTTAAATCTGGGTGTTCTCTCCATAAACAGTTTTCAAACCTACTGACACAAGTGCAAGTATATGGTACAACAGTTTTCACACATTATTAGCTGTAAAAATCTTTTCTCAAATTTTCCTATGTGCAAGACTAATACATGAAGTAGAAAAGAGAATTGCTCATCTCTCTCTCTAGGTAAAGCACAGAAGCGCTCTAGACCCTCAAAGACGCTTCACTTTCACTCATGAGGAAAATCTCTGGCCATGCAACACACATGCCTGTCCTCAGTCCTGCACACACAACAGGGACCTGATGACACAAAGAGGACCAGAGTAGAACCAATCACTGATCACAGAGGGCTCTCATCCCAACCCCTTCATTACAGGTATCCAGGAAAACCAATAATAAATGGATTTCTTGTAACAAAGGCAAAGACCAGATTTACATAAGAGAAAGACAGTAAAGGCAGAGAGAAAAAAACACAATTTGGGGTCTATGAACTTAGTTTCCTTATCTTGAGTGGGCTGCTGATGAGCTGGCAGATATTAGAGACTGGTTAGTGTTCTGCCCTTGGACAGTTGGATGGACCATCAATAAAAACAAACTGAATTCTTTATGGATTACCCAGAACATCTTTTAATTTATTTTTAATATATTATTAGTAATTTCAGACGGAAGGGAGAGAGAGAGATAGCAACATCAATAATGAGAGAGAATGGCTGCCTCCTGCACACCCTCCACTGAGGATCAAGCCGGCTACCCGGGTATGTGCCCTGACCGGGAATTGAACCAGGGCATGACCTCCTGGTTCATAGGTTGATGCTCAACCACTGAGCCACATGGACCAGATGAACATCTTTTAACTGTGAAGTGTATGCAAGGTTCTCTGTATATAATAGCTGTCTCATGCAGTGATTCTCAACCTGTGGGTCGCAATCCCTTTGGCAGTCAAACGACCCTTTCACAGGGGTCGCCTAAGACCATCCTGCATATCAGATATTTACATTATGATTCGTAACAATAGCAACATTGCAATTATGAAAGAGCAATGAAAATAATTTTATGGTTGGGTCACAACATGAGGAACTGTATTTAAAGGGCCTGAAGGTTGAGAACCACTGCCTTAGAGGCTTCAGCATTCCCCTTATCAGGATTTCTCACTGCTCCCCCCACAAGACATACATATTGTCATTCTTTTCTAATTTTGTGAGTTCAATGAGCAAAAAGAGTGATACACTGCCCAGGGTGGGTGACTCAGTCAAAGTGTTGTCCCACCAAAAGGTAGTGGATTTGATTCCCAGTCAGGGTTTCTGGTGCAATCCCCAGTTAGGGTGTGTATGGGAAGCTGCCAATGTATCTCTCTCTCTCTCTCTCTCTCTCTCTCTCTCTCTCTCTCTGTCCCTCTGTGTCTCTCTGAAATCAAATTTTTTAAAAAGAAAGAAAGATGATATACTACGGTGTACATTTTTATTGCTTTGATTAGTACTGAGAGGACACACGTGTTTATCCTTTGCATTTCTACTTTTATTAATTGTTGATCACCTCCTTGGTCCATGTACCTACTTTACATTCAGCATTTTTCTCATTGCTTCTATAATACAATGAAGATGCTTACCCTTATTTTGTGTATTGAGTAAAGATTTTCTCATGATGTGTTTGGTTTAGAATTTGGATTTTTTAAACATGAAATTAATTCATATGAAGTAAAAATCTTTCTAATCTTTCTTTTATAAGTTGTCCAATTATCTCTAGTTATAGAAACAATCTTCTCTGTACATACCTTTTTACCCAATAATTGCACTTCAAAAAAATGTGCAAAGATCAAAACACAAGGATATTCGTTTCAACAATGCTTATAAAGGTAAAGTAAATAATCATATGCCCATTTCTAGCAGAACAGCATGCATAGGTTATCAGTCCCAGGGAAGGACTTCACCTATCTGGATGACCGCAAAGACCATCACTGTAACAACCCCAGGAGTAGAAGGCCAAATACTTCTAGCCATTGTGTCTTGGTTTCAGAGTCACCAAGGAAAACACAGTCTAGTCAAGCACTGGATGAAGCAACACTTTACTTACACAGACAAGAGGCAGGTCAAGATCAACTTCAGAAATGCCCATTGTCCCCAATGGACAGCAGGTGTCTCCTAGTAGCCAATGCAGGGCAATTCACCTATGGTTTACATCTCTTGTTGACACACATTGGAAAGACCACATATGGAAAGACCACATTCCCTCCCCATGGGAACAGCTACAGCAGTGGGGTTTGCCAGGCACCATATGATAAACATCCTCAAGCAGAACAAAGGTGTGCTCAAAAGGTATGTTGAGCTTAAACAGCAAAAGTTATTCCTATCCAAGATTAGAAGCCCAACACAAGCTTTGTGTGACAGAAGAATCCATCTTTCTTACCAAGCTGTAAATAAATTGGTACTTTTACTTCAATAAAAAAATAAACTCAGAACTTGAGAAAGACATTACTAAAAAATGTTTCAGTGAAGTCTCCTTGATTTTCTACTTAGTATAATATCAAGTAAAATTGTATGTTAACTGCACAATTTTCTTAGTTCTCTGCTGCTGGGTTTTCCCTTGGTCTCAAGGATCTGAGCACTGGAGGGTCCCTCCCAGTATAAGAGGGGTATGCAAAACAGATTCCTCATTAAAGTATGATGATGACCACTCCACTGCTCACAACGGACAAGTTATCAAGAGTCTCTTTTTAACCACTGAAATAAGTGACTTCAGTGACCCTTAATTACAAATTTTCCTTCCTCATTTTGGTTGAGGGAGGAGGATAGTAGTATAGACACGCTGGAAAAGAGTTTGGCAGATTCTTATAAAGTTAAACATACACTTATCAAATGACCCAGCAATCCCCCTGGTAAGTATTTACACAAGACAAATGAAAACACCTCTTGAAAGAAATTCTGAAAGATGGTCATATAGGAGTTTCTAGTACTTATCCCCTCCCAGAAATATCAAATTGAAAAACTAACCATACACAAAAACCAGTATACTGATGTTTATAGCAACTTTATTTTTTAATTTAATTTTAGAGAGAGAGGAATAGAGAGGGAGAAAGAGAGAGAAACATCAATATGAGAGCAAAACATCAAACAGTTGACTCCTGCACACCCCCTACTGGTGATCAACCCAGCAATCTGGGCATGTGTCCTTATTAGGAATTGAACCAGCAACCTTTCAGTACATGGATAGCGCTCAATCCACTCCAGCCAGGGTGCAACTTTATTTTTAATTACCAAAAACCGTACCCAATCCAAATGTCCTTCAATTGGTGAATGGACTTCAATATATCTATATAGTAGAATACTACTCAGCAATAAAAAAGAAATGAAGTACTGATACATGTTATGAAATGGATACAGTATGCTATGTGAAAAAATCCAGACTCAAAAGCTTCATACAATATTCTTTCACTATATAAAATTATAGAGAAGGAAAAATAATAGGAGCCAAAAATGGATGTGTGGTTGCCTGGGATTGGGAGTAAGAAGAGAATTTGACTACAAAGGGTGTGGAAGACAGAATTTTGGGGAGTGATATAACTGCTGTCTATCTTGATTGTGATGGTAATTACATGGCTTTATGCATTTGCCAAAACTCATAAAACTGCATGCCAAAAAATGGATTTCCCTATATGTAAATTTTAAAAAAAATTACA
>NW_006296528.1:412306-420306 GCF_000327345.1 Myotis davidii
CCCTGTCAGTCTGGGGCACACCACGTGACCCAGAGTCAAGTCCCCACCCACCCATGTGCACCCCAAAATCGCACGAGACCCAGACCTGGCCGGCCCCATCCCCATTGGCCTAGATCCAGACACATCTGGTCCCACCCTTGTCAAGCCCCGCCGAGCGGGGTCGCAGCCTCAGGTCCCCTGGGCTGGCACCAGGCAGGGTGTGCAGCCTGAGGTCCTCTGTCAAGCCCCACCAGGCAGGGGGCATGGCCTGAGGTTCCCCTATTAAGCCCCACAAGGTGGGGATGCAGCCTCAGATCCCCCAGCCCAGCACTGGGAGGGTGGCACAGCCTCAGGTCCCCCATCAAGCCCTGCTGGGTAGGGGGCACAGCCTGAGGTCCCCCAGCTTAGCACCGAGGTGGGGGGTCCACCTTGAGGTCCCCCGTCAATCCACGCCGGGTGGGAGATGCGGCCTCATGTCCAATGGCCCAGCACTGGGGTGGGGTTGCAGCCTCAGGTCCCCTGGCCTGGTGCCAGGGCAGGGGGCACAGCCTCAGGTCCCCCATAAAGCCCCCCTGGGCAGTGGGTGTGGCCTGAGGTCCCCTGTCAAGCCCAGCCAGGTGGGTGGCATGGCCTCAGGTCCCCCAGCCCAGCATCAGGATGGGGTTGTGGCCTGAGGTCCCCTGGTCTGGTGCTGGGTCAAGGGGCATGGCCTGAGGTCCCCCATCAAGCCCCACCAGGCCGGGGGAACACCTTGAGGTCCTTGTCAAGCCCTGCCAGGTGGGGGGGTGTAGCCTCACATACCCTGGCCAAGTGCCCAGGTGGGGGGCATGTCCTGAGGTCCCCCATCAAGCCCTGCTGGGTGGGGGAGTGGCCTGAGGTTTCCTGGCCTGGCACCAGGGCCAGGGGAATGGCCTGAGGTCCTCTGTCAAGCCCCACAGGAGGGTTGGGTCACAGGCTCAGGTCCCTGCTGATTGCTCGTTAAGGCTCGTTACAGGAACTCGGCCTCCGCTGTAGGTGCAGCCATCTTATGTTATGGAACCCCGTTCCCCCAGCCCCCCACCCCACCTCTGCTGTGGGCAGGGGCATCCTTGTGGTGGAGTGATGGTCAATTTGCATATCCCCTCTTTATTATATAGGATTCTATAAATACCATACTTTTATTTCCTCCCTTTCCATGTTATAGAAATTAAATATAGACAAAGAAATGCCTTAGGCTTATAGTAGATTGCTCTAGGAATATTACTGTAAGTTTTATTTTTGGGAAGCACAAAAGACTTTCCTGGAAAGTTTGCAAAAGAGACATTCCAAGAAACGGGAAGTGTGTGGAAGGCTGCCTGCCCTGTTCATCGGAATTCTGATTTAGGCAGTGCCCCTAATTATTTCTTGATCTTTTGAAACAAGACTGTGAACCTGCAGACCCCCATAGGTTTGCTGGAATCCTTATACTTAATCTTTGGGTGTCCTTGCTTTAAAAACACTACAAACACGTGTGTCCTCCCAATATTACTTACCCTATTGATTTTGTCTTAAAGATAAACTTTATCTCAAACTGCTGCTACAATAAAAGCCTAATGAGGCAGGCAATCAAGGCCCTATGGTTCCTTTAGCCAGGCAGTCCCTTAGCCCTCGGTTTCACAGCAAATGTTGTGTCAGAGTAATCCATTCATCTGGTGCTTAGGGTCTGCTGGTTATTAGCCCTGGCATTTTATAAAACTCATATTTTTTTCAGATAAAGAAATACAACTACATAGTGAATAGATTTACCTAAACACCAAAACTGCATTTATATTTTCCAATATATACATAAAATTGTACCCATTTACTAACTCACTCATTCATTCATAATTTACTGTGTATCCATTCTTTTCCAGGCAGTGGAGATTTGACAGCGAATAAGATACTACATTCTAATAAGAGGGTCAGGAGGAAGAAAATTAATTCAAATTAACCCATAAACAAAAGCTTGCAATAGAAGAATAAGAGGTTGGCCAGGAAATACCTCTTTGAAGAAACTCTGCAAGTTGGTGATATAGGAGTTTTCAATACATGTTTCCTCCCAGAAATATCAATTTGAACAACTACCCACACACGACAATATCTTCACAAGAACTAAGATTGTAAGTGAGAGGTTACAGCACCTGTGTGGGGGAGAAAAATAAGAAAAGATGCATTGAGATGAGTATGAAAGACAGTTTTGCATTACCTCCTTCACCCCAGAAAGCCCAGAGCAGAGAAAGGGAACCTCTCCATGGAGGAAGGAAAGTGAGGTGAGAATTGGACTTACCATGGACCCCAGCCTGACTCAGCACTAGGTGGCCCCCGTGGATCCTGTATGTAGGCACAGCCACACAGACCCAGATCTCAGCATCATGAATCCAAGCATCACGTCTTTCTACCTGTTGACCAAGGCGCCAGACCCTCCTGCCCAAAAGCTCCAGTGGCAAACCCATTATGGAAACCACAGATGGCCCACCCAGACTCTCACGAATGGCAGATAACTGAAGGGATTTTCTGTCTAACCATTCTGGAAAGACTAGAAGAGGCGCCTACTCCTGCAAATGTGCATACACCAATGCAAGGCCACAAGGATCATGAATAATCAAGAAAATATGACACTATCAAAGAAAACTAATAGAGCTCTATCCAATGAGTGACCCTAAAGAAATGGATTCCTATAAACTGTCTGACAAATAACTCAAATAATCCTTCTTTAAAAATTCAGTGAACTACAACAAAAAAGACAACCAAACAAAATTAGTAAATACAATGAATGAACAAATAAGAAGTTCAAGAAAGACGTAGAAATCATTTTAAAACAAGGCAAAAATCCTAGAGTTGAAGAATATAATGACCTGAACTGAAGATTTCAATACAGAGCTTTAAGATTGATTTCAACCAAGCACAAGAAAGAATTAGTGAACTAGAAGATAGGTCATTTGAAATTATTCAGTCAGAGGAGAACAAAGAAAAAAGAATGAAAGAGTGAAGAAAGCCTACATGAATTATAGGATACCATTCAACAGAAATGATCTGTGCACTATTAGTGCCAGGATGATAAAAAAAAAAAAAGCGTAGAAAGGGTCAGAACACTTATTTGAAGAAATAATGACTGAGAACTCCCCAACCTCTGGAGAAATTTAGATATTCAGATTCATGAAGTCCATGGGTCCCTGTAATATTTCAACCTAAAATTATCTTCTCCAAGACATAATATAATTTAATAAAGATAATAAATACACTATTTAAAAGCTCAATTTCAAAACATTAAATGTCTTAATTCACTTACCTAGAAAAGCAGACACAAGCCATACATTAATGTATTTCTCCTGTTTAACCCTAACTAACATGAAAATTAATTTTAAATATAAGACTCTAAACACTTTCTTGGCTTATTCTTGAACAAATAAGCCACGATATGATCATTTGCTTAAAAATTATTTTTTCTTCAACTGTACATGAGGTAGAGAAGGGGAAGAAAAGTAAAGCCATGGGACAGTTGGCATGTTAGATTCACAATATACTCATCATGTGTCCTTGGAGAAAGACTTTTCCTCTGAAGCCATATTTCATTTAGCTGTAAAAGACTATTTCTAAAATTAAATGAAATTATGTAATTAAGCAAAAATGATAATATAACAAACTTTTCTGAAATCAATGATAGAGAATTTTAAAAGCAGCAAGAGAAAAATAATCTCTCACATATAAAGCTACCCTCCTAAGTCTATCAGCAGATTTTTCAGCAGAAATCTGGCAGGGCAGAATGAGATGATGTATTCAAAATACTGAAATAAAAACGTTTATTTTATTCAGCAAAGATGTTATTCAGAAATAAAGGACAGCTAAAGACTTTACTAGAAAACCAAAAGGAGGAAGTTCATTGCCCTGGCTGGTGTTATTCAGTGGTCAGCCCATGCACAGAATGGTTGCAGGTTCAATTCCCGGGTTGGAGGTTCCCGCCCTGCCCCAGTAGGGGTGCATGTGGAAGGCAACCAATCGATGTGTCTCTCTCATATCTCTCTCTTTTTCTCCTTTCCTCTCTCTCTCTCTCTCTCTCTCGCTCTCTCTCTCTCTCTCTCTCTCTCTCTCTCACACACACACACACACACACACACACACACACACACTCCCTCAAAAAAAAACCACTAAAAGAAAGATAGAAAAAATATTCTCGGGTGAGGACTAAAAATATAAAAGGAGGGAGTTCATTATCACTAGACCTGCCCTACAAGAAATGCTAGAAAGTTCTTCAGACTTAAACAAAATGATGCTAACTAACAACATATATAGGGTGACATCAGAAGAATGGCAGCATGAGAGAAACCTTCCATCTCTCCCCCTGAAACTTCAACTAGGTAATCAACTATAACTAAACAAAGGATTCCCTACTCAAGATAGATGTGCACCTGAGAGACCTGTGCATTGAAATATCTCAGGGTGAGCAACCAGGATAAATGAAGAGGCGAGAAGAGTAGAGAGCTCAGAATGCCATGTACACAGCCCGGCAGCTGGGAGCTTGCAACCAGCTTAGCCTGGAGACTGCGGAGGGAATGGGGGCTAGGGGAGCCCATGGTAGCAGGAGCTTCAGTGGGCAGGGAGGAACAGAGTCTTGGTGTGCTCTCCAGCAGGGTGAGTGTGAGAACAGAGGCTGAGCCAGCAGAGATGCCCAAGCAAGCACACAGCTTAGGGGTTCTATCATGGCTGTCCCCTGTCAAGTGGTGGTGTTTCAGACAAAGAAATGGAGCCACAGAACCCTGCCACGCCTTGGACTCCCAAAACTCACCTCCAGTTGCCCTTGGTGTCCAGTGGAGGAGCACATTATCTGCAAACAGAGCTATTGCAGTAGAATCACTATTACCTTCTGTGATTGATCCCCGAGTAAGGCAGGGGTGGGGAGGACCTCGCAGAGGCCCAGGGCAAAATAAACCCCACACCCAGGCAGTGCAGCTGTTCTGTCTGATAGAAGCCAAGAAGAGCAGCTCTGGGAGGTAAGAGGTAAAAAATATAAAAATAAAAATATTGTGATTCAGCGCCACCTACTGGAAAATAATAAAAGACTTCTGAAGAGAAAGCTGCTAGAGAAAGGTTGGTAATACAACAGATGGTAGACAAAGAAAACCAGCAAATACCAATAAACACAGAAATGAGGGAGCTCAGAAATAAATAAAAAAATTAAAAAATCCTCAAGAAATCAAGATGGAATATCCCAAGAAACTAGAAACACCAGTCAGAAAGGATATAGGAACCCCTATGTTCATAATGGCACAATTTACCATAGCTAAGATTTGGAAGCTGCCTAAGTGTCCATCAGCAGATGAGTGGATTAAAAAACTGTGGCACATCTATCTACCCAATGCTGCGGTAAAAAAAAAAAAAAAGGAATTCTTACCATTTGCAACAGCATGGATGGAACTGGAGAGCATTATGCTAAGTGAAATAAGCCAGTCAGAGAAAGATAAATATCACATGATCTCACTCATTTATGGAAAATAATGAACAACATAAATTGGTGAACAAAAACAGATCTAGAGACAGGGAAGCATCTTTCAGACCATCAAACCTTAGAGGGAAGCACGGGAATGGTGGAGGTAGAGGAAGAGATCAACCAAAGGACTTGTATACATGCATATAAGTTTAACCAATGTATACAGATACCAGGGGGGTGAGGGCCTGAGTGGGGGGGAGGAGGTTGGGAAACAATGAAGAGATAAACACACATATGAAGTACCTTAATCACTTTCTTCCCCATCTGGCACACCTATTATGGGAATATTTTTATGTTTCATGTTGTCCCACAGCTTCCTTTAGCTGTTGTACTTTTTAAAAATTGTTTTCTTCTTTTTGGGTCTCTGATTGAAGGAACCCCTATGTTCATAATGGCACAATTTACCATAGCTAAGATTTGGAAGCTGCCTAAGTGTCCATCAGCAGATGAGTGGATTAAAAAACTGTGGCACATCTATCTACACAATGCTGCGGTAAAAAAAAAAAAAGGAATTCTTACCATTTGCAACAGCATGGATGGAACTGGAGAGCATTATGCTAAGTGAAATAAGCCAGTCAGAGAAAGATAAATATCACATGATCTCACTCATTTATGGAAAATAATGAACAACATAAATTGGTGAACAAAAACAGATCTAGAGACAGGGAAGCATCTTTCAGACCATCAAACCTTAGAGGGAAGGTAGGGAATGGTGGAGGTAGAGGAAGAGATCAACCAAAGGACTTGTATACATGCATATAAGTTTAACCAATGTATACAGATACCAGGGGGGTGAGGGCCTGAGTGGGGGGGAGGAGGTTGGGAAACAATGAAGAGATAAACACACATATGAAGTACCTTAATCACTTTCTTCCCCATCTGGCACACCTATTATGGGAATATTTTTATGTTTCATGTTGTCCCACAGCTTCCTTTAGCTGTTGTACTTTTTAAAAATTGTTTTCTTCTTTTTGGGTCTCTGATTGAGTGATTTTTTCTACCCTGTTTTCTAATTCTCTAATATGAGCATTGGTGTCCCTAATCTGCTGTGAATTCCTTCCACTGTGTTCTTTCTTAGTATTTTTTCTCATGCTGCTGAGCATCTTTGCCATCATTATTCTGAACTCTATCTCTGATACGTTTCTTATCTCCATTTCATTTAGTTCTTCTGAAGAATTATCTTATTCTTTCATTTAGAGGTTATTTTTTTACCTCCCCATTTTGGCTGCCTTTTTGGGTTTGTGACTATGTATTAAGTAGATCTGCTAGCTTACCAATTTCTTTTGCAGGACAATGTCAAATGCTGTTTCTGATTAATTTGATCAGGCAAAGATTCAAAGCCTCTAGAGACCTGCCTCTGTCTGCAGACTAACTGCAGTTTTGAGTAGCCTCAGGCAATCATTCACTGGTGGAGTGAGAGGTTTTCCTACAGGATGGGACAATTGCTTCTCCCTGGAGGCTAATTGTTATTCTCAGGCTTTTAATAGGTCTCAGAAACTCCACAGGGTGGGGTAAGTGATTTTCCAATAGGGTAGGGCAACAAAAGAAGGACACAAAAGAAGTCTCTACAAGTTAAAGAAGATTGAAATCATATCAAGCATCTTCTCATATCACAATTGAATGAAATTAGAAATCAACTATCATAAAAACACTGATAAACATTGAAACACATGGAAGCTAAATAGCATGTTATTAAACAATGAATTGGTTATCAAGGAGATCCAGAAAGAAAACAAAAACTTCCTGGAAACAAATGAAAATGAGCAAACAACCCAAAATCTATGGAACACAACAAAAGCAATGCTGTGAGAGGGAAGTTCATAGCATGACAGGCCTACCTCAAAAAAAAACAAAAATTGACCAGAACTTGGCTGGAGATCCTAACCAGAACCTAGCTGGAGAAACTAGACAGAACTTGGCTAGAGATCCTGGCTAGGCTGCTGATCAACTGAACGCTGCCTCCATGTCATTCCTTCTTCACCGACTCCGTCCACACCTTTGGGGACCCCTGGACCTGCTGGGGCTGGACCCCAAGAGGGTAGCACACTTCCCGCTCCACCTTGCTCTCTGCCAGCGCCGAGAAGCACTTCAGCTCCAGTGTGAGCACCCAGGAGTCCGCGTGCAGGCGCAGCATCTTTGTGGCTGGCACCAAGCAAAAAATCAGCCAGGAGATAGCGGGTATCTCAAAAAATTTGTTGGGGAAAACCAAGATGGCGGCATAGGTTAACGCTGGAGATTGCTGCCGTGAACAACCAAATCAAAATACACCTAAAAGATGGAACGGACATCATCCAGAACCACAGGAGGGCTGGCTGAGTGGAAATTCTACAACTAGGAGGAAAGAGAATATCATACCCAGACTCAGAGGAGGCACAGTGCTGAAGTGAAATACACAGGTACGGAGTGCGCGAGGAGCGGGCTGGTGGCAGAGGGCACAGTTAGTGTTTTCAATCAGGAGGGAGTCTCAGATTCTGAGCCCCAGATCCAGGCGAGTCTCTAGGGACCCAGACTCAAACGGGAGAAGCGGGACTGTCTGGCT
>NW_006296528.1:424076-425864 GCF_000327345.1 Myotis davidii
ATTAATAATAAATGACTTAACCCTCCAACTTAAAGAATTAGAAAAAGAACAACAAGAAAAGCCCAGAGTCAGTAGAAGGAAGGAAATAATGAATATTAGGGCATATATAAATTACATAAAGACTAAAAAACAATACAAAAAATCAATGAAACTAAGAGCTGGTTCTTTGAAAAGATAAACAAGATTGATGTGTCTTTAGCCAGATTAATCAAGAAACAAAGAGTACCCCCTGGCAATGGGCAAGGAGACACCTGATTGGTGGTGTTGCTCTTATATCAGTCAGGGGCAGAGCAGATGGACAGTCCTTAGTTCATCCTAGCTTGATGCCTGTTTCTGCGGCCAGAGCTGTTTCATGCCTGAGGCACATAAAATGGAAAAAAAAAAGAAACAAAGAGAAAGGACCCACATAATCAAAATCAGAAATGAAAGCAGTGAAGTAACAACTGACACCACAGAAATACAAAAGATAGTTAGAAAATACTGCAAACAAGTATATGCCAACAAGCTGGACAATGTGGATGAAATGGACAAATTCCTAGAAAAATACAATCTCCCAAAACTGAATCAAGAAGAATCAGAAAACCTGAACAGGTCAATAACAACTAATGAAATTGAAGCAGTAATCAAAAAACTTCCAGCAAACAAAAGCCTGGTCCAGATGTCTTCAAAGGGGAGTTTTATCAAACATTCAAAGAACTAACACTTATACTCCTCAAACTATTCCAAAAAAGTCCAAGAGGAAGGAATACTCCCAAGCTCTTTTATGAGGCCAGCATTATTCTACTTCCAAAACCAGATAAAGACACTACAAAGAAAGAGAATTACAGGCCAATATTCCTGATGAACATAGATGCTAAAATCTCCAAAAATATTACCAAATCAGATCCAGCAATATATTAAAAAGATCAAACATCATGACCAAGTGGGATTTATTCCAGGGATGCAACGCTGGTACAATATTCACAAATCAATAAATGTTATACATCACATACAAAATTTGAATGATGAAAATCACGTGATCACCCTAACTGGTTTGGCTCAGTGGATGGAGTATCGGCCTGTGAACTGAAAGGTCCCAGGTTTGATTCCGGTCAAGGGCACATGCCTGGGTTGAGGGCTTGATCCTCAGTGGGGGACTTGCAGGAGGCAGCCGATCCATGATTCTCTCTCATCATGGTTGTTTCTATCTCTCTCTCCATCTTCCTTCCTCTCTGAAATCAATAAAAATATACATATTTTTTAAATCACATGATCATATCAATAACTGCAGAGAAAGCATTTGACAAAATCCTATGCCCATTTTTTGATAAAAACTCTCAGGAGAGTGGGATTAGAGGGATCATATCTCAACATAATAAAGGCCATGTATGACAAACCTACAGTGAACATCATACTCAATAGGCAAAAACTAAAACCATTTCCCCTAAGAACAGGAACAAGACAGGGATGTCTGCTTTCACCACTTTTATTCAACACTAGAGGCCCAATGCACAAAATTAATGCGGGGGGGGGGTTGCCCTCAGCCTGGTCTGCTCGCTCTTGCAATCTGGAACCCCTTGGGGGATGTCCGACTGACAGTTTAGAGGTTAGAAAGAAATCTTGTGAAAGAAAACAAAACAAAACAGAGGCCACTCCTGTGAGAGTGGGTTCTGAGGAGCTAGGGTTAACTTTCTGTGTGAAGATTCTCCAGGCCAAGAAAGAGGGAGGAAGGAGTGAGTGTGTGTGTGTGTGTGTGTGTGTGTGTGTGTGAGAGAGAGAGAGAGAGAGAGAGAGAGAGAGAGAGAGAGA
>NW_006296528.1:426117-430608 GCF_000327345.1 Myotis davidii
AAGTTATGGAACATGCCCAGACTCCAGCCAGGTTCTGTCTAGGTTCTCCAGCCAAGTTCTGTTTTTTTATTGTCTTGTTACATCTGTATTTATACAGTTGATTTTAATCCTGTCAATTTCTATTGCAAAGGTTAGGGCGTTTCTTATCTCCATTCCAGGGAGTAAAGATTATGTAGCTTAAGCATGATTGTTTGTAGTTAAAGTGATTAACTACCCGCCTGGCACGTAGTTAAGGAGTTTCATCCCCTCCCTGACTTCAGGGAAAAATCCCTACCTGGGGAAACAACCTTTCTGGGAGTGGTGACCTTGGTTAAAACACACAGCGCTAAGGGGAGCAAACATATTAAGAACAGTATGCTATATACGCCAGGTCCCTTGAAACATATGCTGTGCAGATGTTTCTTTCCTGCAGCGACTGTGTCAAGCAGGAAGGATGGACCAGCTTCCAGCAAGTTAATGGGGTTGGTGGTCTG
Source organism: Myotis davidii (assembly GCF_000327345.1). Classification (NCBI taxonomy): domain Eukaryota; kingdom Metazoa; phylum Chordata; class Mammalia; order Chiroptera; family Vespertilionidae; genus Myotis; species Myotis davidii. Next base: position 426,591 of record NW_006296528.1, read on the forward strand.
CAGCTGAACGTCTCCAGGTGGAGAGAATGTTGGGGCCGGATGGTAGAGCTCCAAGGCCCCTGTGTCCACTCCCCACCCCCACCAGCTTTCCCCCTGTGGGCAGCAGCTTGGGGTGTTCCACCCCGCCACATGCCATACCTATCCGACTGGGTGCAGGGAGAGATTAGGTGGCTCCATGGTGGGCAGCTCTGTGGCTAGCGCCTTTGAATTATTCATTGCTGGGGGAAAAAGAAAAACCTCCCCCAGAAAGAGGTTTTTTCAAAAGCCTTCAGGTACTGGGAGGTTAGCAGGCCGGGGCCTTCCTTGTCTCTGCTGCCAGCATCCCATCCTCTGACCTTCACCAGCCTTGGCCTGACACCACCTGCGTCCCCCACTACCACCCCCAATTACTCATTCCTCTGCTCCCCATTGGGCGAGCGGTGCCTGCCGGCCAGGGGGAGAAACCACAAGGTTGGCTGGCAGGCACTGATCAGGCAATCGGGGTGGTCAGAGCACATTATAGTGACAGGTCCATTCTGGTCATTCGGTCATTCTGCCATAACGGTCTCTTAGGCATTTATATATAGATAGATAGTACTGAAAGTCCAAGCCACAGAGATCAGACAAGCAGAAGAAATAAAAGGCATCCAAATTGGAAAGGAGGAAGTAAAACTCTCATTATTCACAGATGGCATGATATTGGACATAGAAAACCCTAAAGACTTCCCCCCAAAAAACTACTAGATTTAATAAATGAATTTGGCAAAGTAGCAGGATACAAAATTAACACCCAAAAATCAATGACTTATCAAAAAAGACCCACACCAAGATACACCATAATTAAAATGACAAACATTACAGACAGAATCTTTAAAGGCAGCAAGAGAGAGACAGAAAGTTACATATAAGGTAGTTGCCATAGATTGTCAACTTTCTCAGTAGAAACACTTCAGGCCAGAAGAAATTGGCATGAAATATTCAAAGTAATGAAAAGCAAGGACCTGAATCCAAGACTACTCTATCTAGCAAGGTTACCATTTAAAATTGAAGGTGAAATAAAGACCTTCCCGGGGTGTGGGGCGGGGGGGAGCTAAAGGAGTACATTACCACCAAACCAGCATTACAATAAATGTTAAAGGGACTTTTTTAAGAAGAAGAAATTGAGAGAGGAGAGAACAGGTATAAAGAAAAAATGGCAATATATTAGTACCTATCAATAATAACCTTAATGTAAATGGACTAAATGCTCCAATCAAAATATATAAGATAGCTGAATGGATAATAAAACTGGACCCATATATATGCTGTCTACAAGAGACCCACCTCAGAACAAAAGATTCACACAGATTAAAAGTGAAGAGATAAAAACTGTGCTGAAGGCTGGGAGGTGGGTATAGCCCCCCTGACCTGGACCTATTAGATTTGAGGATCTGTGGAGACTGTAGAGGCTGCAGATCTGTAGGTGAGACAGGAGGGCCTGAGACTGAGAAAGGAGGCCCTGAGGGGACTGGCTGTGGACACTGTAGAGTGGGTGCAGCAGTGGAAGCCTGGGGCTGAAGTCCCTTGGTGAGCAGAAAGGGGGCTGGACAGTAGGTCCAGGAAAGAGGATCAACCCTGCCCACTTGAAACACAGGGAAGGTGCCCTCTTTCCCACCAGCAAAACAGCTGCTTCTGACCTGACCTGCAGCAACCAGAGGCAAAGGGTAACAGCCCACGGAGGGAAATCTGTGCCCCTGCAGGTGACAGAGAGGCGGTACCAGCAAACCAGGCAGAGCTGAAGCATTAGAAGGAGAAGGACCGGGCCCTGCCTTCTACAATATACTAACACCATCCCAATAGGAGTATGATGAAACCATCCTGCCCCCAACCAGGATACCCCGCAGAGCCCATAGGGGAATGGAGTACAGCTCAGAACAGGGACAATCAAGTGGTGAGACTCAAGGTAGACCCAGCCTCCTGGCTAAGGAGTCCCCACCTGCTGGACTATTTGGGGTTTCAACCATTCGGACGTCAATCAGCTTGCCCAAGACCAGAAAGGGACAGTGACACAGTGACCTGCACCAGAGAAGCTCCCATGAGGCTCAGGTTAGTCACACCAAAGACCAGATTCAACAACATCAGAGCAAAATCCAGCGAGCCCCACAAATAGTGCACCCAAATGTTTCTGAGTGTGTGAGTGTGCATGTGAGTGTGTGTGTGTGTCGGTGTGTGTGTGTGTGTGTGTGTGTGTGTGTGTGTGTGTTTGGTGTGTGTGTGGGGGGTGGTTTTTGTTTCTTTTTCCCCTATTTCCTTTCTTCTGTTATATCTTGCATATCTCTAATTTCTCTCTTTCCTTTTATTCTAGTCTACTTTTGACTATTCTTATTGATTTTTCTTATTTTATTTAGTTTTTCTCTTTTCTCTCATTTTTTTCTTTTACTTTTCCAAGTTACCTCCTGGTTCATAGGTCAACACTCAACCAATGAGCCACACTGGCCGGCAGGGATGTCCACTTTCAACACTTCTATTCAACATAGTATTGGAAGTTACAGCCACAGACATTGATTAATAAAATTACATCGGTTTCAAATGTACAGTTCCATGGTACACCATCTGTATATTGCTTTGTGTACCCACCACCCAAAGTCAAATCTTCCTTTGTCACCATATATTTAACCCCTTTAACCTTTTACTACCTCCCACCTTTTCTCTCTGGTAACGATCATGCTGGAGGATTGTGAAAATTACTAGTTGTTCTCTCTTACCTCCTTTCTCCCTCCTTGCAGGGCAAAGACCTGATAGCTATTTTCTCTTCTCCTGGAGAAGTGCGTCATTGGCAGCACCCAGCTAGCTCCAGCCCCTCCTCTCCCCTCTTGACTCTTTCTCTCTTTTTCTCTCTTTCTCTCTCTAAAATAAATAAATGATAAAAAAATTTTTAAAGTGCATTTGTAATAATAAAGGGTGTTTTCCTATGGATCCATCCTTCTCCTTCTCCAGTGAGCAGGAAGCAGCCAATTCATGAAACCTAAATTGAAAAACTTAGATAATGGAAAATGAGAAACTTGAGAATCATAGCCTGCTGTGAAATTTGCAAGGTTCAGAGGACCAAAATTACCCCTCTCTTTTTCTCAATCATTGGTCCTTCAAGTGTGGCCAGTTTTCTTTTCTTGTGGTGGAGAAAGATCTGTGTAGCATTTAGTTTAAGAAACACAAAACCAAGGCTAATGTGTATGAATGTTCAGATTGTACACTGATTGAAGATGCTACTTCTAAGGGAAAACATACTGACTTATTTGAGAGTAAGAAGGTGACTCTGAGACTCTTAGCTGGGTCTTAGAGTAGACCCCAGATCTGTCAGAGAGAGCCAAACTTTCAAAAATTCATAGCAAATGAGTTCACGCATACACTCAGGAGAAGGTGCAATCATATACTTGCATGCACACATATGCACACACACTTGTATATAGCTGTGCCATGACCAAAGTTCTGCCAGCATTCACTGACGTGTTTTTCTCCCACAAAACAGAGTTCACTGAGAGACCTGATTCTTGTTCCCCAGATGGGATCTGATCAATGCCCTGGCATTTGTAGTGTGGATTCTTGTTCCCCAGATGGGATCTGATCAATGCCCTGGCATTTGTAGTGTGCATGAATGGACAAGAGTATGCAGTGAAGCCAGGTCAGCTGCCTGCCAGGGCTCTGGAAAAATCCTTGGACAGAGCTGTTCATATTGTATATAGTGATACGAAGTTGTCATTTTTTACTTAAAAGGAAGGGGTGCTCTTTAAGAATCTACCCAAAGGACAGTGGGCTATGTATAGCCATCCCTGCACAGATCTGTGTCTGAGTACTTGCTGAGCACGTATTGTGTTCTCTGGGGTCTCAGATAGAGACTTAAACTTTCTGATCCTCAGCTGTGTCACCTGTAAAATGGGTATGAAGACAGCTCCCTTCCCATAGGTTTGTGAGCATTAAGGAAGGTGAGTGTGTAACGCTTTTAGCACAGAGCTGACACAGAGTACTTGCTCAATAAATAATAGCTGTTACTATTATTATTATC
>NW_006296528.1:430766-432366 GCF_000327345.1 Myotis davidii
CCACCAGCACTGCCCTGCAGCAGCTTTAGATCAGCGTGGCAGAAAGCTCATGGTGTAGTTTGGTGGGATGGTGGCAAAGCCCACATGTTTCGGGGACACGTCGATATCCTTGGGTGACTGCGGGGACTTGAAGCGGAAGTTCTGCATGATGTTGGTGAGTAAGAGAAAGAGCTCCATTCTAGCCAGGCCTTCTCCAAAACAGTACCGCTTTCCTGACAAGATAGGGTGGGAAGGGCGGAGGTTAGGCCTACTCTCACTGCCACCTCTTCCCTCTCACGATATCCAGCTGCATTCTCCCCGGGTAGGAGGGGACGGAATACCGTGGCCTGAAGACTTTCAGAGAAGTCTCTAATCCTGTCTGAGGCTGTTTCCCTTGTACATGGGATGGGGATGAGCCATAGTAGGCTGTAGCAATGGTAACTTTAGACAACCCTTCCCCGTAAACATACACATATGGCTGCTGTGCTATCATCTCCTTAGGAGTCTGAAGAATTCAAGTGAACTTGGGCAAATCTCTGACTCACTCTGGGTCTTGATTTTTCCCATCTCTGAAGTAGGTACTATCACCCCTTTCCTTTTGCCTGAGTTTTGGTAGGTGTTAGTTAAGAGGGTTACAGTTGGTTGGCTGCAGGGTAATAATAAGGGGACTTGCAAGCTGGAGAAAGCTACTAGGCTACATCTCAGAGAGGGGAGCTGGGATGAAGGAGGCCCCTGTTGGTGTGACAGGTGGCTTGCTAACAGACAGTGGTCTCTTACCAATGGAGAATGGCACAAAAGCATCATTCTTCTTAAACTGCCCTTTCTCATCTAGGAAATGCTGAGGGTTGAAATCTCCAGGGTTGGAGAAGAACTTGGGGTCTCTTAGCACGGAGCCCAGCATAGGAAACACTTCAGTGCCCTGGTGGGGAGGAGAAGTGATTGACAAGGTGAAGGGGGAATGGGTATTCAGAGAGCATATAGGGTCAGAGGGGGAATGTGGGTGCTCTGGGTAAGGAGAAATGGGAGACAGGGTCCTCTCTAAGGGAGGAACTTTGAGGGATGTGACATTTCTGTCCCTGAGACAGGAATTTTGGGGATTATGGAGTCTCTGTCTCCTGAAGCAGAAGCTTTGGGGTACGTGCATTTCATGTCTCTCAAGGCAGGATGTTTTGGGGACACGGGGTTCATATTCCCTGAAGCAAGTGGTCTTGGGGAGATACAGGATTCAGGTGTCTCTGAGTGGGAAGGTTGAAGGGACATGTGATTGGGGAAGTCTTTGATTGAGGGAGGGGGACAGGGCTGGGAAGCTTCTAAGGAGGATGGGGTGCTGGGTCACAGGGTACAGGTTGGAGGTCCCTCTAGGCTGGGCAAGGGCAGTACCTTAGGGATGAGGAAGTTCCGAAACTTGGTGTCCTTGGTGACTCTGCGGGCCAGGCCCATGGGGATCAGGTCTCCGAATCTCTGGATCTCGTGGATCACCGCCTCTGTGTAGGGCATCTTGGCCCGGTCTTCGAACTTGGGCTGACAGTTTTTGCCAATCACCCGGTCAAGCTCCTCATGGACCTTGGCTGTAGAATAAGGGGGAATATGTTTAGGTAGCTAGGGGTCTTGGGGCAGGGGT
>NW_006296528.1:432380-437455 GCF_000327345.1 Myotis davidii
TGGATGGATATATGATCATTCGAAACAGAGGTTGGTCTAAGCATTGTTGGCGCAGGGTCCTGTTAACCTGGTTGTGCCAGAATCATGGGGGAAGCTGCGAGGGCGGGAGTCTTGGAGGATGGTCTGGAGGGGCAGGTAGTGGGCACTTGGTGGCGCAATTTACCAATCAGATCAGATATTTTCAATATGTTAACACCTGATGAAACAAGGCTGGTCCCTATTAGCTGAATATCATCAGCCAGTCTGTGGATAGCAGGGAGTGTCTGAGGGTCCAGAAATTTGAGAGAGGTGGGGCCATTGCAGCGGGCTCAGAGGAATTTTGAGGGTCTGTGGCCCTCACTTCCCTGCCCCCTGCAGCCTTACCCTCCACATCTGGGTGCTTCATGAGCAACAAGAAACCATAACGCAGGGTCGTGCTGACTGTTTCGGTGCCCGCAAAGAAAAGGTTCAGCGTGGTCATTACCAGGTTCTTCATGTGGAACTCAGAGTTGGGGTGCTTTTGCTCCTGCAGAGAGAGAGCTTCAGGCCAAGCCCACTCCCCCATGCTCTCAGGGCCCTTCTGGGGTTTTTCCTCTGGACCCACCTCTTACAGATCCGGACCAAAAGTCGGAAGAGGGACCCTAGTTCTGCCAGGCCTTTTCCAGGCTGGTGGCTCTACCCAAATATTCTTCCCACACTCCTTACCCAGCTGACTATCTGTTCTTTAATTACCCGCTTAATTGCTGCTTTCTAATTATACAAATATTTAGAAATGAAGGAATAGAGACAGTGAGCGAGAGAGACCATGATGGAATGCATCAGAGAGAGTTGAAGAGAGACATTTTCTGAGGCACAGACCGGAAATTAAGCAACAGTATCCTATTCCTTCACTGAAAATCTTGAAGATTCCTACAGAGAATCCACTTCCTGATCCTTTCCCCTTGAACTGTCACCTTGAACTTCAGACTTTATAAAGCCCTTCGAGTTAGGAGTGGGGACCCTCCAATGTCACATAGTAAAGACAGGTCACCTGTCCACACAGGTGTGTCTGATAACCAAGGAATGAAAGGTAAGAGCATGGTGGCTAACAGCACCCGCCTTGGAGTCTGAGTGACCAGAGTGGGAGCTAGGTGTGTGACCTCAGGCACGGCACTTATACTCTCTGGGCCTCAGTTTCCTCATTTGTAACATTGGAGTCATAGTAGAACCTTCTCCACGAGCTGGTGTGAGTGTTAAATAGGTGAATACCATAAAGTTCTTAAAATAGTGCCTGGTGCAAGGCAGTGCTATAGATGTGCTTATTAACCATGATTTGCACACACAGGTCCTGCCCATGGGTAAAGGCTCAGTGGAGAGAACAGTGAATTATAATTGGGATTCTGCGGGTTATGATGGGGGGTCATCTGAATGAGCCACTGTTCTCCCCTTCCCCCGCCTGGTTTTCCTCTGCTAGGCTTTGGTCTTCTTTGTACTGGCTGCTGGCACGTACCTCCTGCATGCGGAGGAGGAAGGAGTCAATAAAGTCCCGTGGGGAGGTGGGATCCAGTGTACGTTGGTTCTGCTCCACCTTCTTGGCTATAAAGTCCTCCAGCCCCTGGAGCTCCTTAAATGCCTGCTGCTGTGGCCCTGGCAGGTGTTTCATCACTGAGGAGAACATCTCATAGAGCTGAGGGGGGAGAAGGAAAGGAAAGGACAGCTGTCGGTAGACTTCACCTGAAGGGAGTGGGGCCTGTTTCGGGGCAAGGGAGGCACCGGTAAAGGCACCTGTGCAGGTGTTTAGGTGTGTAGATGGTACTGGATGGAAACAGATATCTAAGCTTTCATGAGAGATCAGGGTGAAGGCTCTTGTCCACGGATTTAGAGGAGATGGACTGAGACACCTCCAGGTTTGCTGGTTGTGCTAGGGCCCCAGTAGAGCCAGGATGGGATCAGTCACCTGCCCTGTAGGTGTAGCTGTGAACTGGAAGCTTCCCAGCATCATGCGCAGCAGTGAAAGGAACTCTTTGTCCTCGTAGTCAAAGCGGTCCCCAAAGACAATGGAGCTGATGACATTGGAGACAGTTCGGCTCAGGAAGAAGGTGGGATCGATGAAGGCACCTGGGAACAGGGGAGAGAAGGGACTTGGGGGAGAGTCAACTTGGCTGCCAGTCTGAGAATTTGAGGAACACCTTCCCCCAACCTAGTTCCCCTCCCAGGCCAGGATGCGCGTTTTCCTCCTCTGCTCTGGGGTGCCAGGCTCACCTCGTGTGCCCCAAAAGGCCTCTAGGAGGAAGCCTGCCTCCTCCTGAATGCGCTTCTCGATGCTGCCCTTGCCCATGCCGAATTCCCGCAGCGTGTGGATGGAGAAGCGCCGGAGTTGCTTGGCGCGCTCCCCATCACTGAACACCACGCCTGGGGAGGGAATGTAGGAGTGAAGAGTGTCTAGAGAGGGGCGGGGTCAGAGGGAGGTTGGAGGTGTGGTGGTGGCTGTGGGGGAGAGAGCGAGAGAAAACACTCAGAGAAATACAGAAAGAGAAAGAGACCAAGTTAGAAGAAAATCAGAAGGAAAGGGGCAACACAGATGTACAGAGAAACAGAGAGACGCAGAGACACTCACATGTAGAGAAAGAGGCAGGAAGGAGGAAGGAGAAGTGAGATATATGGAGATCTGGGAGGTGGGAGTAAAAATTGAGAAGGATTCTAAGAATGAGATGGAGAAGAGAGAAAAACATATACAGAGAAACAGAGAGGGTCTGGAAGAGAAAAGAGGCTTTTACCAGGAGGTGGAGGCATGGAGATTGTGAAGCAGAAATAATGTGAGATTCTAAGACAAAGGAAAAGAGAGGCAAGGAGAGGGAGAGAGAAACATGGGAGGCACAGAGCTGAGAAGGAGAAAAAGACAAATGACACTTGGAGACAGAAGACCAGGGTTCCAAAGCAAAAATCCCAAGAGCATCTAAGAGATACAGAGAAAGAAGAGCCATCTAGTGAGAGAGAACCGGGAGATTGAGCAGAGAGAAGCAGGGAGATGCACAAACACTAAGACAAGTTAGAGGGGGCACAGAGATAAACAGAGGTGGACAGAGGAGACCAAGGAAGGGCTCTGTCTCAGCCTTGAGTGGGTGATGAGTTGGGAGAAGAATGCTGGGACACTGAGGCCATCAAGTCTGCTTGACCACATTCCCCCTCCAGCGTCCCCCTCACCATAGCCTTTGAAGAGCCAGTCAAAGGTGGCCTGCTGGCCTCGCCCACTGAATTCCTCAGCCTGGTCCACCAGAGCCTCCTTTACAGCCTCATGTCCACACAGCACCACGATCCTCCGAGTGCCCAGGTGGACAGTGAACACGGGACCGTAGCACTCGCTGATCTGATGGAGAGGCAGGGGAGTGGTGAGAGGGAGCATCCCCAACTCTGAACTGCCTCTTTACCCAGACCTCACAGACTGGGATACACGTTGCCTGAGTTCTGACAGTCAAGGGACTGGACATCCCAAGATCTGGTCTTTCCTGGCTAGAATCCCAGTACTAACCCTTTAAAACTCCCCCCTCTTCCCTGGCTGGTGTGGCTCGGTTGCTTGAGTGTTGCCCCATGCACCGAGAGGTCACCAGCTTGATTCCATGATTCCTGGTCAGGGCACATTTCCAGGTTTTGGACTCCAATGACATTTCTTTCTATTTATTTCTCTCCCTTCGTCTCTCTCTCTCTGGAATCAATAAAAGCATATATCTAAAAAACAAACAAACAAACAAACAAAAAACCTCCTTCTTGCTAAGATTTCAGTCCAACCTTGCCAATTCTCTGCCACAAAGTCTCAGCCAGACTGGGAAGGCCCCCCAACCCCACCCTAACACCCATTTCCCTGCTTCATGATACCTTCATGAGGGAATTGTACATCTGCTCTGTGTTCAGCTGCAAGTAGTTCCCGATGAAGGGCAGCGCTCGGGGACCAGGAGGCAGCTTTCCCCAGAACTTCCTTTGCTGCCAGACAGACATCAAAACCATTATTGTCAGGCAGGACAGCAAAGCCACCAGAAGCAGCCCCGAGGCCAGCATGGTAGCACTGAGAGTGAGAGTCACATGGTGATGGCTAGGATAGCTTGTCTTTATACTATCTGGGAGAGAAGGGCGGCCTTTGGTCCTGATTATGTAACTGTCCCATTTCACCTCCCAATTACACCCGCCACCATGCTCCCGCCTAGCTTGGGATGTAGCCAGCAATGGAGGAGGGAGGGACTCCAGAGCAGATTAACAAGTCTGAATTTGTGGCTTCTCCTGAGGGGCTTGCCCAGGACTGTGGACTTGGGGGAAGTGAGAGAGATAGTAGACAAATTTCAGAGCTGAAGATTCTGGAATATTTGCATGAGTGAGCCCCTGAGCTTGAGATCTGGGGTCTCAGAGTGAGAAAGAACATCAAAGTTGTGGAGTTTGGGGTCTTGGTAGAGAAGAATAAAAGATTTAAGGGTATTGGAATAAGACAGAACACGTGGCTGTGGATTTGGGGATCTTTTGCTGAGGATGGAGGTAGGTTTAAAGTTCTCCGGACTGGAGATTCCAGAGAATGGATTTGAAGGTCTTGAGGTGAGAAGCACCCCAGCAGTGGATGTGGGCTTCCTGGGGGAAGAAATATATGAGGAGTCCAGCTGGATCATGGAGTCAGCTCCTGCCCCAGACCATGAGAGTAACTCATGGCCTCAGTTGGCAGAGGGATGGGCCAGGACTTGGGAAATAGTAATGACAACTGCAGTATGGTACGAAAAAATCCCAACTGTCTGCAGGGTTATAATTTACAGAGAGCCACAGTGACTCCCTGCCATCTGGACCAGGGCTTTGTTTGCTGTAAGATTTTGGATTACTGCTTCAATTTCTTCAGTAGTTATGGACCTATTAAGGTTTTTTTTATTCTTCCTGATTGATTTTTGGAAGCTTGTATTTTTCTAAGAATATGTCCATTTCGTCTAGGTTGTCCAATTTGTTGGAATAGAGCTGTTCATAGTATTTATTCATAATCCTTTGTATTTTTGTGGGTCAGTTTTTACTTCACCTCTTTCATTTCTGATTTTGTTTATTTGGGTCCTCTCTCTTTGCTTTTTGGTAAGCCTGGCTAGAGGTTCCTGATG
>NW_006296528.1:438272-442849 GCF_000327345.1 Myotis davidii
TGAAAGGGAGAATAGAGAGCAAATAGGCCTGAATTTGGTGAGTGAAACTAATTAAACTATTAGTAGAAGAAGAGAGCAAGTGAGGAGAGGAAAAACGAAAGCATAAAATAAAAAACAAAAAAACTAACAAACAATCAAACAAACAACAACAAGAAGAATAATATTGGCTAGCGAAGAAAGAGAAAAGAGAAAGGTGCATGGACTTGGAGCAGAGGAGAGGAAATTAGATATATGAGTAAGCCAACAGAGACTACTATAATAGTAATGTGTTAATAAAGCATATAAAGAAGATAAATTTTTAACAATGAATAAAAAGAAAGGAGAGAGAAAAACTAAAGCAGGAATAGGAGAAGAGAAACAGGATGAAAAAGGGAGAAGAGAAGAAGAAAGGGTTGGCATTCAAGAAAAATGAGATAGGGTAAAACAATGATTAAAAAATTAAAAGAATGTAGAACACTAATCCAAAAAATATGCTTCCCATTTTATATAGGGGTAAGATGAGGGTAGACAACAGAGAGTGGGCAAGGGGCACACATGTCTCTCCTGCTCTCTACTTTTATTCCCCCTTTCTGGGATTGGGTTTGCCACCAGTGGAAAGGTTATATTTGAAGGTGTGTTTATTTTAGGGGTGATTCCTGGCTCAGCAGGTCGTTCACTTCAGCTGACTTTTAATGTCCCATGGGGGCTGGTTTAAGACCCCTCTCTACTGTTCTGTCTGCCATGTCTCGGTTTCCTCTTAGGTACACAGCACCATGTTGAAGTTTCCAGTGATCCACTGCTTGGGTTTGCCACCAGTGGAAAGGTTATATTTGAAGGTGTGTTTATTTTAGGGGTGATTCCTGGCTCAGCAGGGCTGCTATTAGCAGGCAGAGGGAACCAAAACAGGAGAAATTTAGGTAAGCTTCAGTGTTGGGAACAGAGATGGGCCCTGAGATGCTAAGGAGGAGCAGAGGGGGGCGGGAAGAGAAAGGATGAGTGACTCTGCTGTCCTCTCCTCACTGGCATCCTTTCTTAATAATGAGGACTGTTTCCCCTTGGTGAGCAGGCAGGCTTAATCTTCCCGCTTTGTTTTTCTGCCTGCTTTCAGTCATATTTACACAAGCATCTATTTCTGACATGGCTTCTAGGTCGGGGTGTTTCTGTATTAGTTTCCGTAACCAAATCGCCCCTCAGCCCAGTCCCCGAGGGCTCCCTGCGGGTATTCAGAATCTTTGTTTCCCTGTTGAGCTCAAGGGTAGGTGCAGCTGTGCTGCTAGGAGGGGCCTGGTCTTCAGGATAAAAAAATGGCTGTTCAGGGTTGGAGGGACCAGTTGTCCCAGAGCTGGCTTCCTGGTTGTTCCCCAGCTTCCAAAAAACCACCTTCTGCTGCACCACAGCCTCGGTGAGTGTTTGTAACTGAAAGATCCTATGCACTGGGTTTAGCAAGCAGAAGCAAGGAAAATATAAAGACAGAGCAACCATGCCGCTGCTCATCTCTATCTCCCTCACCACTGCGCGGCCAGTGCAGAACTTCTGGCTGCCTTTCTGGTCACAGCCTCCCATGGTTGTGGGCTTAGATCTATAATCCCCCACTGCCAGCAGCCCTGTGGACCCCCTTCCACAGTCAAGCACTACATGTGTGCCCAAGGGACACAGACTTGGTGCAGCATAGTCTCCCTCTGACACTCTAGTCCTGGCTGTGCACATCTATCCCTCCAGCCCAGGTCCCTGCTCCCACTGCTCTCCAGGAAACCTCTGAACTTTCTCTCCATGGATTGTCTCACCAGCTGAGCTTAATTTGCCAATTCCAGGTGGATGTTATTTGATTCAGCTGTTTCTTCTATCTGCTCCATGAAAAGGTGCAGGATCTGTCCACCTATTCTGCTGCCATTTTGTCTACCCCTGGACAAAATTTATAGGAGCCTGTGGCCGGGGAGGCTGGAGTCTCAGTGTTCGTGGGTTCACAGCTGAGGCAGCTGGTCCCTGGCTGGTGTAGCTGTAAGGTCCCTAGTGGCATCTGATGTCTTCCTGGGTGGAGTTGAGGCTGGGCTCCCAGTCACAGCCATTCTCCCCTTAAAGATGGCATGGTCTCTGCAGCAGACCCGGCCTCCCCGGGAGAAATTTCAGTGGTAGTAAAGGTTGCCCAGGTAGGGGAGCCTAGTCCACCAGCCCCCAACAGTCCTGAGGAATATAACTGTCCCTCCATCACACATACACCCAAGCCCCACATGTCCATGTACTCCCCTTTTGCTCCCTCAGTCACTCACACTCTCTTCCTCACTGCCATCCTTTCAGCCACCATCTTGGATTTCCTTGTTTTTAATATGTTTTTATTGATTTCAGAGAGGAAGGGAGAAGGAGAGAGAGATAGAAACATCAATGATGAGATTCATTGATTGGCTGCCTGCCACACTGAGGATCGAGCCAGAAATCCAGGCATGTGCCCTGACTGGGAATCAAACCATAACCTCCTGGTTCATAGGCCAATGCTCAATCACTGAGCCACACCAGCCAGGCAACACAGAAAGGTTTTGAGCAGAGAAAAAATGTAGTCAGATTTGTTTCAGAAAGATTTATCAGATTTTTTGAGAAGATGAAACTATAAGCAGAGTGATGAGAAAGTAGCTCCTACAGGCACCCAGGTAAGAGAGGAGATGAGGCCATGAGGATGCAGAGGAAAAGGTGAGCTAGAGAATGATATGGAAGGAAGAATGAATTTTTACTTGGTTATATGGTGGCTGTGTAGAGCCATGTACTTTATAAAAAATATCCTGGGTATCCATGTGGATAATGTGCTTATGTCATTGACAGAGATGAGGAAGAGCTGGGGATGAGGGAAGAGAATATGGGTACCTGCTCTGCTCAACTTTCTCCAAGCTGACAGGTAGGATAGTATGAGGAGAGTAAGTGAGGGACTCAGGGCGGTAATTCTGATCTCAGATAGAGGGCAGATGAAGGGGAATTGCAATGATTATATTTTGGAAACTTGAATCTGAACTCTTCTCTACCACCAATTCTTTGTGTGAAAATTCATAGACCAAAATATAGACCAAAAGCCCTGCCCTCATGCAGCTTACATTCTAGTAGATTGAGGAGCCTGTGATTCTAAAGTTTCATGATTCTAAAACTTATCCTATCTAATAATAGACAAACATGGTAATTGACCGTACTTTTGCTATGCTTCCCATTGGCTAATCACAGTGAAATGCAAATTAACTGCCAACAAAGATGGCGGTTAACCACCAACAAAGATGGCTGTTAATTTGCATATGTAGATGCAATGCTGGGAGGTGAAAGGGGAAGAATGGAAGAAGCCACCCACTACTGATGGTGATTGGAAACCCAGGCAGCAGGCAAGAGCCAGGTGTCAGGGAAACCGCAGCCCTGGGGGCCACCTTTGTCCTGCCCCCCAGCCCGATCGGAGAAGCCGTGCGGTGCAAGGAAGAGGCAGCGCCAGTGGCCGTGTCTTCCCTGCGCCCGCCCCCCCACGGTGATCGGTGATCGGAGAAGCCGGGTGAGGCAGGGAAGAGGTGGCCCTGTCCCCTATGTAGATCACGACCACCTTTCAAACTGTGTGGGTAAAACCCCATGAGACCAGGTCCTGACTGCTACGTAGATTGCGAGCACCTTTCAAACTGCACGAGTAAAGCCCCATGAGACCAGGTCCTGTCCACTACATGCCACCATATAGATCATAGATCACAGGCACCTTTCAAACTGCAAACCCATGAGACCAGGTCCTGACCACCACGTAGATCGTGAGCACCTTTGGTTTTGGAAGGGGAAAGAAAAGGGAAGGAGTATTAGCATGGGTTTGGTAGGTAGCAATGCCCTAATCTTTTTTTTGTCTTTTTACAAAATGAGGTAACGTTGGTTAACAACATTATATACTTGAATGTGTATAACATTCTATATACTGATATCTATATACTGGATTGCATTACTGCCACATAGATCGCAAGCACCTTTCAAGCTACAAATCCCCTGAAATCGGGTCCTGGCCGCCACGTAGATCACAAGCACCTTTCAAACTGCAAACCCCATGAGACCGGGTCCTAGCCGCCACATAGATTACAAGCACCTTTCAAACTGCATGGGTAAAACCCATGAGACCAGGTCCTGGTCTCTACATGATGCCACATAGATCTCAGGCGGCCAGCAGCCGCCTCTTCCCTGACCTGCCTCCGCCCCTGCCAGTGATTGGAGAAGTGCCTGTATTTTTTGTTTTCAAAGTACCTGTATTTTTAATAATTTCTTGACATGGTAAAAGAATTTTACATTATGATCCAAGGGTGGTGAGGTGAGGAGAAGGAGCAGCAGAACAATCCAACAAACAAAAAGGGAAACAGAAATTCATGGTGGAAGGTATTTGAAGGGTGGGTAGGGGAATTGCCCAACTAAAATGCAATTGGTTTGTTACTGAGTACTATTCATGGGAACACAGCATCCTGACTCCTTCTCTATACAGCATATTGGGAGTAAATATGATGCATCCAGGTGGAAATATGATTAGGTGTTGGAAGACAGACAGGGAAAGAAGAAGTCAAAATAGACACTGAGAGAGTTACTGACTGGCTGGCAGCAAGTACTGATTTTAC
>NW_006296528.1:445493-446291 GCF_000327345.1 Myotis davidii
CAGGCTGAAGATCCTAGAGACAGAACCTGGCTACAGAACCTGGATAGAACATGGCAAGAGAACCTGACTACAACCTGGTGACCGAACTTGGCTAGAGAACCTGGATAGAACCTGGCTAGAGAACCTGGCAACCGAACCTGGCTGGAGAACCTGGACAGAACCTGACTGGAGAACCTAACGAGGGAACATGGCTACAGAACCTGGCTGGAGAACCTGGCTGGAGAACCTGGCAAGAGTACATGGACACAGAACCTGGCTGGAGATCCTAACCAGAACTTCGCTGGAGATCCAGACCAGAACTTGGCTGGAGATCCTGGCTAGAGATCCTGGCTAGGCTGCTGATCAACTGAACACTGTCTCCATGTCATTCATTCTTCGCTGACTCCGTCTACACCTTTGGGGACCCCTGGACCTGCTGGGGTTGGACCCCGGCATTAACTGAATCAGTGGTGGGGTGGAAAGCAATCTGGGAGGGTAAGGAAGTGAAACTTGGGGTGAGTACCAGGGGTACAGTCCCCGTGACCTTCCCCTCCCAGGATAATGCTGTGCTCCCTAACCTCCCAGGTGCCAATAGATAAATGTGGATTCACAAAGAGGCAGGCCCCCAAGGAGCTTCAGCTGGGGGGATGAGAGGAGTTACTCTCTTCTGATATCCTCACTCTTTGCTTTAAGGCTGTATTCTCCTTCCCTAATACATGTTGCTTGAAGTACATGATGGTTTGTGTTTAGACATGTGATAAATGTGAGGAAATAAAAGTTTTGTGTTTTAGAACAAAAGAGTCTGGAGTCTTTGGTGGG
>NW_006296529.1:0-1102 GCF_000327345.1 Myotis davidii
CAGTTAGGAGCAGTCCTGGATTGTGAGAGGAATAACTGACTGCCTGTTTAGGCCTGATCCTGAAGTGATCAAGCCTACACTGGCAGTCAGACATCCCTTGAGGGGTCCTGGATTGGAGAGGGTGCAAGCTGGCTGAGGAACCCCCATCCCATGCACAAATTTAGTGCTCCAGTCCTCTAGTATTAATATAAGGCCAGATGATAATGCCTACCCTTGGTCCTGCTTGCTTAGTCTCTTCGCTAGCAACTACTTAATGTCCGAACACCGGCATGGATAAGTTTCTCTCAAGGGACACCTTGGATAACACCACATATACTCTACTTCAACACATGCCCAGCAGCTGGGACACAGGATTGGCTGTAGGACATGGTGCTGATTAAAAACAGAAGGGCGTATTTGCAGGTGTGAGAGAAGGTCATCGATAAATACAGAGACATAGAGAGACAGCAAGATAGCAAACATTTCTCCCAGCTACCCTCACATTTTCCCTCCTGCAGGAGCTTCGAGGCGGTCTTCCTCCGTTTGCCTTGGTGGCACTGCCCCTGCCCTTGTCCACACTGAGCCAGAACATCCCTTAGGAATACAGATCTTATCAAGCACCTGCTTCCAGCTCTTCAAGGGCTTCCCATTACTCTGCACAAAAGCCCAAGGCCTCCACCAGCCAGAAGTGACCTGTTGGAGCCTGGGGTCTCCGAGGGCAGAGCTGAGACAAGGCTCGCTGAGGGTTGATTTGGAAAGTGATACCCCGCAGCTGGACTGAGGGACCCTGCTCCCAAGAGAGCACCCATGGGCTTTGCCTTCCGTGGCCTACAGAGAGGACAAAACTCATACCATTGAGGAAATGCCAGCTCTCCATGAGATGAGCAAGGCGAGTCAACCAAGGTAAACAGAACAAAGGAGAAGGTTCCTTTCTGGGCCACTCAGGTCAGCATGACCTTGACCTCCCTGACCTTAGTGGGGCAAGCTGGAAACACACTGAGGCTTCCTCACTAGGGCCCAGTGTCTGATAGGCCTGTGAAGAGCACAGGATGTGTGAGCAGGCTGTGGGGCGAGGTACCAGTTCTCACGAGGACCATGAAGGATGTGCTTGCTCTTTGTAAAT
>NW_006296529.1:2023-3821 GCF_000327345.1 Myotis davidii
CAAGTTGTAGCAATGAAAATGCATCCTGCATATCAGATATTTACATGATGATTCATAACAGTAGCAAAATTACAGTTATGAAGTAGCAACGAAAATAATTTTGTGGTTGGGGGTCACCACAACATGAGGAACTGTATTTACGGGTCGCGGCATTAGGAAGGTTGAGACCCACTGACCTAGACTATGCTGGCTGACACAATCAAAACCCCTGGAAACATGGTACAATTTGTAGAGCACTGTGAAAGGTGCATATCTCTAACTTCTCATTTAAGCTAGAATAATTATTAACAATAAGAATACCACTTAGTGAGTGCTTAATATTCGTCAGGCATTATACGAGGTTCTTTGGCTAATGTTTTCTTATTAATTCCCACCACAGCCCTGCGCATTTGGTAATACAGACCTGTGGAGTATAATTAGTCTCATCAATAGAGATTAAGGGACTGAGGCTAAGGGAGACTGAAGGTCAAGACCATAGCAAGTAAGTGGCAGAATTGAGATTCAAATACAGGGTCCTTTGAGCTCCTATCCTCAATCTTTCCACCACTAAACTGCCATTATCTATAAAGCAGGACTAGGCTGAGGAAGGAAAAAATAACCATGCACTCTAAAGAGAAATTATGTCTAATAGGAAAAACATTAACATCGGCCTTTTCTTTAAATAGAAAGAGAAAGATGAACTTGACAGGCTGAACAAATGTGCCAGCTCCCTGGCGGGATGTCTCACAAAGGAATCTTCATGCTTTTACCCTTCCATTGGGCTCGTTGACAGGTGAGCAGCAGCAGGCACCAAAGGGTGGGAAATGGAAAGAGGATAATTTTGTCCATCTCTTTTTTTAAAAAATATTATCTCTTCATTGATTTCAGAGAGGAAGGGAGAGGGAGAGAGAGAGATAGAAACATCAATGATGAGAGGGAATCATCGGTCAGCTGCGTCCTACATGCCCCCTACTGGGGATGGAGCCTGCAACCTGGGCATGTGCCCTTGGCCGGAATCGAACCTGGGACACTTCAGTCCGCAGGCCGACACTCTCGAGCCAAACCGGCTAGGGCTAGGATTCAATATTTGTTCCCCTCATGGTGCTGGTTGTTCATTGTGCAACACAAAAGGACACAGAAGAGGCATCTTCCACCAGAAATTTAGCCATTTGTGCCTACATGGGACTGCATCTTCTCTGTGCACCACAAGACAATGCAGAAGATATAGGCCCCAATAGAAATTCAGCCTTTGGTCCCTCATAGTGCAGCATATCATTCATTCATCAAAAGAGGGTGGAAAGACAGCTCCCGTTAGTGATCCAGCTTTAGGACCCCCTCATCGGACTACATCTTCTCTGTGCACAACAAGAAGGCACAGAAGAGACATCTCCCACCAAGAATTCAATCGTTGATCCCATTGTGAGGCTGCATAAACTATGTTTACCACAACAAGGTGCAGAAGAGGCAGTTCCCATCAGGAATTCAGCCTTAATTTCCCTGTGGGCCTCATGTTTGCCGTGCATGACAGCAGGGCTCAGAAGAGGCAGGTTTGATTAGGAATTCAGCCTTTGATCCCTACATCTAGCTGCATGTCCCCTTTACACCACAAGAGGGCACATAATAGTTCCCAACAGTAATTCAGCTTTTGGTCCCTAAATGGGGCTGCATGTTTTTTCACCACAAGAGGGCGAAAAAGAAATAGCTCCCATCAGGAATGCAATCTTTGATCCCATTGCAAGGCTGCATGACCTACGTTTACCCAAGAGTAGGCAAAAGAGGCAGCTCCCATCAGGAATTCTGCCTTTGTTCCTGGGGGCAC
>NW_006296530.1:0-206 GCF_000327345.1 Myotis davidii
CTCCCTTCCTCTCTAAAATCAATTAAAAAATTTAAAAAATTAAGTTTATTGGGATGATGTTGATTAATAGGATCATATAGGTTTTTTTTTTTTTTTTTTTTTTTTTTTAGGTAAAAAAAAGAAAAAGAAAAGAAAGGCTGAAAATCAATGACGGACATTCAATGAAATCTTTACCCTGTTAAGGAAATTCCTTTCTATTCCTAGGT
>NW_006296531.1:0-1440 GCF_000327345.1 Myotis davidii
AGTCTGGAGGGCCCCAGCCAGGACCCCCATCTGGAAGCCTGCAAGCTAAGGGCCTGCATCCCTAGAGGTCTGCAGCCTCTGGTCCCACCCTCCAGAACTCAGTGAGGAGCGTCCATTCCTGGCAGGACAGCTCCTTGGGCGATGGGCCTCTGCTCAGCTCCCAAGCGAAGGTGGTGGCTGCAGTGAAGCCTAAAGCAGGAAGAACGCACAGCTGGGGTCAGCCCGAACGTGGGAACAGGGCGCACCACCCTGACAAAGGCCGCTCACTGTGCCCTGCACTCCCCAAAGTCCCTGAGCGCTCAGGCCCCCACCTTCCGCGCTCAAAGACCTGTCTGCGCAGCTCCGGGCACAGCTGCCTCCTCCTGGGCAATGCCCAGCCCGGGCCAGGACGTCCACCCTCTCCACAGGCCTCTTTGGAAGGCGCGGGCAGTGGTTGGTTCATCCCTTACAGAACAGTCTGGAGGCTGTGCGCGCCCTAAACACAAATGACAGGTTCCCTGCGCGTGCCCCCACCTCACAAAGTGGATGGGTCCGGGGACGTTATCCTATTATAGACGGGGCCCAACTGCACCCCAAGATTCTAACTGCCCTCTTGTCTAACGTTCAGGTGCAAATATAGACCCTTACTTTATTATTGGCAGCTGCTTCGACATTCCTACTGGTGGACAAAGGTAGCGACAAGCAGAGAAGAAAAGAAACAAACATTAAAAGCTAAAAAACGAGGGGCGTGAGGGCATGTGCGGGAGAAGGGGGGGAGGTCAATTGGGGGAAAAAGGAGACATATGTACTACTATTTGTAATACTTTAACAATAAAAAAATTAAAAAAGAAACAAAAATAGAAAGAAAGAGAAAGACAGAAAGAAAAGAAAGAAAGAAAGAAAGAAAGAGAGAAAGAGAGAGAAAGAGAGAGAGAGAGAGAGAGAGAGCGAGAAAGAAAGAAAGAAAGAAAGAAAGAGAGAAAGAGAGAGAAAGAGAGAGAGAGAGAGAGAGAGAGCGAGAAAGAAAGAAAGAAAGAAAGAAAGAGAAAGAAAGAAAGAAAGAAAGAAAGGAAGGAAGAAAGGAAGAAAGAAAGGAAGGAAGAAAGAAAGGTTAAAGCGCGGAGTGTGTGGAACCAGGCCCCCCTTACTGCGCATCTAGAACACAGTGACACCCTTTGGTGTTTTTTCATGTTTCTGAGGGGCTGTTGCTTAGTTGCGCGCATATCTGGGTCCAAGGAGAAGACTGGGAGGGGGCAGCGGGGCTGAAGAACTGGGAACCGGGCGGGGTTGCAGCCCTGGGAGCTCCACTTCACAGCAGCGTCGCGGGAACCTGTAACCGGGGGTGGGGATTGGGGGGATGGAGATGGCCGCAGAGGAGCAGGAGGCGGGCGAGGGTAGAAAGGACTGGGAAGTCGAGGTCTTCCTAAGAAGCACGGGCGGCGTGCAGTCGGGGCCGGGGAG
>NW_006296531.1:2617-5832 GCF_000327345.1 Myotis davidii
ACCCTCACCAGGCACCGCCCCACCTCCTGCAATGGTAAGGCGCAGGGGGAACAAGGATCATTGTGCTGAAACAATATCACCTGGGTGCTGTCTCTCATCTTACAGAGCTGTCAGGGACTTCTTGCAAGGCCAGAGCCTACCACATAATGGTGAGTACTCAGGTAATATTTACTAAGTAAGTGATGCAACAAATGAATGGCTGTTGGTATTGATACTGTTGTAATAACTTGGTTATTCATTAACCAGAAAGTAGTAAAGGAAAGGCCAAATGATATAGGCATGCCATTAGTGCCAGAAAGCTGCAACATTCTCCAGGTCTGTTCACTGCAGGTTGATGAGAGAAGGGACTGGACAGTAGACACATGCCCAGTGAGGTGGGGTGATGTGGGAAAGAGATTACCTGTCAGTCACACCTGGGAACCCGGTATTGGCCAGAAAGGGTATGGTCACTACAAGGGGGTGAAATCTCAGATACATTAACTCCTGAACAAAGAAGCTTTCTCTCTCTTGGCTCTCTTATGCTGGGCTCCTGGCTCTCTTGTTGCAGGATGATGAGGGACATGCTCCCCTGCATTTCCCCACATGGCCCACAGCCATGTGGATCCCACACACAATGGACTGATGGACTGGAATTAGCTGGATGCTGTGCCGGATTCCACTCCACCATGGAACAAAAACTTTGGACACTGGCTTTGCTTCTAGTTCAACTGAAACCCCAACTGCACATTTCCCAGGACTGGTTTAGGGGAAATAGAACTTTGCAAACCAAGGGATAGAATGGTACACAAATAAAAATCACTCATTCTTTCATGTGAGTTTAGAAAACTCTTTTTCTCAAGATGTCTTTTTTTAAAAAATATATTTTATTGATTTCTTACAGAGAGGAAGGGAGAGGGTTAGAGAATTAGAAACATCGATGAGAGAGAAACATCAATCACCTGCCTCCTGCACACTCCCTACTGGGTATGTGCCTGCAACCTAGGTACATGCGCTTGACCGGAATTGAACCTGGGACCCTTCAGTCCGCAGGCCGATGCTCTATCCACTGAACCAAACCAGTTAGGGCTCAAGATGTCTTAAGAACCCCACTTCCATTAGCAATGGAGAAATTCCACCCGTGCAATTCTCTGATAACAGTATCAGCAAGCTCACATTCTCACAGCTTAGCAACTCCAGCTATAAGAGCTTCTAGTTGGCAAAGAGGTACAAAATGTGTAACTCTTGGCCAGCTGGTGTGGCTTAGTGGTTGAGAATCGATCCTTGAACCAATAGATCCCCAGTTCAATTCTGGTCAGGGCACATGCCCAGAGAGCATGTAGGAGGCAGCCCATCAATGTCTCTCATTGATGTTCTATCTTTCTATCCCTCTCCCTTACTCTCTAAAAAAAAAAAGTTAATAAAACATTTGTTTAAAATATAGACCCCTCATACACGGTTGTTGAGAATGTAAAATGGTGCAGCTACTTTGGGAAACAGTTTGGCAGGTGTATAAAAAGTTAAATGTACACCAACCATATGACCCAGGAATCCCATTCCCAGGTTTCCACCCAACAGAAGTAAAAACCTATGTCCACACTGAGACTTGTTCATGAAAGTCCATAGCAGGATTATTCACAATAGCCCCAAATTAAAACAATTTAAATATTCATCAAATGGTGAATGGAAAAACAAAATGTGATTTATCTATATTGGGGGTGGAGGTGGGGGTGGCATGGGTAGAGGTGCTTCCAGGAGATCCGTCCCCGGGGGCTTCTAGAGCAGGGGTGGGGAACTTCCGGCCCGCGGGCCTTATGAGGCCTGGGAAGTAATCATTTGGTCTGGCCCCGCAAGGCATTAGGGTGAGTTAATGAAATGTTTGACCAAATATAGCAGGCTAATAATTTTATATGGCCTACGAATGTTATATCAAAATGGCCCCTGGCAGAAAAAAATGGCCCTTTCATATAAATATCAAAATGTACCCCACCCCTGCTCTAGAGGAATAGCCTTGCTGACCAGCTATTTCAAGCCAGTACTCGCCCATGTGGCTGGCTACTTTCCCGCACTTGAATATTAAATGAAAGCATCTGAATAAACTTAACTGAGGTCGTAGCTTATATTTTTATCACCAGCAGACCAATGATTTATGTAATGAAGCCTCCATAAAAAACCAAAAGGAAAGTTTGGAAAGCTTCTAGGTTGGGTAACCAGAACCCCACCATGCATGCCCAAACTCCATGGGGATAAACGCTCCTTTGAAACCTCACCCTGTGTATCTTTCACCTGGCCCTGGATCATATATCCTTTGTAATAAAGTGATAATCTAGTGAATAAAGGTTTCCTGAGTTTGTGAGCCATTCTAGCGAGGTCATTAAATCCAAGGAGGGAGTCATTGGAACCTCTGAGTTATAGTATAGACAGTCAGCACAGGGTAAAACCTAGGCTTGTCATTGGCATTTGAAGGGCAGTCTTTGTAGGGCTGAGCCCTTCACCTGTGTAATCTGATGCTATCTCTGGGTAGACAGTGTCAGATTGAGTTGAATTATAGGATATCCAGATGGCACCCTATACAATTGGTTGGTAGTGTGGGGAAAACACTCATCAGAATTGAGTGCAGAACCTCTTGCATAGTATTTCCTTACAATTCTTTTTATTTCTTTAAGATTGGTAGTAATGGCCACTCTCTTTCCATTGATACCATACCAAACTGTCTCCCGAACTGGCCCTGTCACTGCAGCAACTGTATGGGGAAAGTCTATTTGGGGGTATATAGTTGGGAA
Organism: Myotis davidii; assembly: GCF_000327345.1. Taxonomy (NCBI): domain Eukaryota; kingdom Metazoa; phylum Chordata; class Mammalia; order Chiroptera; family Vespertilionidae; genus Myotis; species Myotis davidii. Next base: position 5,377 of record NW_006296531.1, read on the forward strand.
CAGGCATATTTTAAGGGAGAATAAATAGGTAAATACAAGGGAAAGCTTGGGAGCAGGCATTTAGGGAAACTGAATGTTTGATACTGCAAAATCATAGGATCCAATGTAGAAGGAAGCAGGACATTGGTTGAGACTGATGCTGAATGGGAGATGGGCAATGAAGCAGAGTGGGTAACCAAGTGTTTACTATCCTGACTATTGGGCCAATCAGGTCTCAGCCATTGGTTCCTTAATAACACTCTACATCCTTATGAATTTCTTAATATTCTAATTTCACTAAGTACACTAGTTTTCAGTTGCTACCATAACAAACTTAGTGACTTAAAACAACAGAAATGCATTCTCAGTTCTGGAGGCCAGAAACCCAAAGCAAGCGTTAGCAGGGCCACACTCTCTGCAGGCTCTGGGAGAGCATCTGTCTTTTGCCTCTTCCAGCTTATGGTGGCTGTTGGCATT
>NW_006296531.1:6978-25470 GCF_000327345.1 Myotis davidii
CCAGTAAATACTAGGAGATTTTATAGATATACAAATGCGGGGGGGAAATTTTTTCATTTGGGTAAAAAGTAATATTGAAGAAGGAAACATAGTATGACATTACATACAGCAGAAAATCGACAATCAAAGCCTTTAAAAACCTCTGTATTTCATGTATAGGATTGGGAAAAGAACTCTTTGATAATAAGCATATTCCAGGTAAACAGAGACTTCGTAAATCTATAAATATTTAATTGCAAATATTAATACCCTATGTTACTCTTCTACATAAAGGAGAAACTCCAAATCCTGTTCTTTAGGAAGACACAAGCAATACCTTGAGAGTAACTATTGCCAAATCTTCCCTTTTTTGGGGGAGACCTAACATGTTACATGGATTAATTACAAAAGGATATATCAGACTCCATTGAATTTAAGCAAAAGACACAGCTAAAATTTCCCAGTGAGGGTAATAAATATTTGATACTTATGAGTGTGAATACATAAGTTAATTAAATATTAGGCACAAGAAAAATTCCAAAACTATCTGAAGTACGAATTTAAAAATGGCATAAATATGCCCTGGCTGGTGTGGTTCAGTGGATAGAGCATGCCCACAGACTGAAAGGTCCCAGTTTCGATTCCAGTCAAGGGCACATACCTAGGTTGTAGACTCAATCCCTGGTCCTGGTGGAGGCAACCAATTGATGTGTCCCTCTCACATATGTGTTTCTTTCTTCTGTCTCTCCCCTTCATTTCCACTCTCTAAAAATCAATGGAAAAGTATCCTCAGGTGAGAATTAACAAAGAAACAAACAAAAAATGGCATAAATGCCAGTCAGTCAGTTAACATAACTTTGCTATTGGGTATGTTCCAGGCTTCCTTTTCTATTCCAGTGAGATCTGCTTCTTTTTTGTCCAAGGTCTTCCACTGCTGGGCTCCAAGACAGTAAACTGTTTAACACCATCAGGGCCTTGGTCATGGAAAGAATTTATTTTAGAAAAAAAATTTTCTTTCTTCTTTACTAAAGATTATGGTTGTTTTTATTGAACCAGGAGGTCACAGGTCAATTCCCAGTCATGGCACAGGCACAGGTTTCGGACTCCATCCCCAGTGGGGGCATGCAGGAGGCAGCCGATCAATGACTCTCTCATCATTGATGTTTCTCTCTCTCTCTCTCTCTCTCCCCCTTCCTCTCTGAAATCAATGAAAATATATTTAAAAAAAAAAAAAAGAAGCCACCCACTCAACCTTTTTGTCATTTGGTCTCATCTAAAGAATAAGTAAAAAGGATCAAGGTTACAAAGGACTCATGACCAAAGTACACCTTTTACAAATATCTTTTGACTGGCCATGGAAAGCTTTATTTCTTTATCAAGCCCCAAATGAGTCTTTAATAGATTAAGAATCCCTTCCCACCTATTAGAGGCCTATAAGGAATAAATGTTTCAAAGATCAGTTTCGAGTAGTACACAGATACTTCAGGGGAGTGGACCAAACAAAAGGAAAATGCAGAATGCAAGAAAGAGTTCAAAGAAAATCCAACAAAATATACAGACCAACTTTTGACTGGCTCCTTTTACTATTTAGAAATTAAGATATTTTCAGTCTTTTGCTTTCCTTTTCCACATTGTCTCTAATATCCTGGAGTTTTCTGGAGTTCTGGGCCAGGAACACGAAGCTGTCCCTGAAATCACTAGTCCCATGATTTCTGCCAACATTTTCAAGCTCATCAAACAAAGCCAATGTCTGTTTAAGTTTGGCCTGAACAGTTTTTTGCTCTTCTAACTCTGCAAGAAGGGCCTGCTTAGTGCATAATTCAGTCTTGTACTTCTCCTGTAACTGTTCAATTTCTTTCTGGAGAAGCTGGAATTCTTCCTCACTATAAGAATGCATCTCCTGAGATTTATCTTCTGGAAGCAAGATGTTTGGGGGAATACGCAAAATCCACTGTAAAAACAGCTGCTCCATTTTGACAAAAAGCTTATCAAAACGTCCTTTCATGAAGCAAAGAAACTTCTCTGTGCACTTACGAACCTGGACTGGGCTAATCTCACAGTTTGGGATGCCCTCCAGCTTCTTCAGAATAACCTGTTCAACAGCCTGCATCACTTCAAATAGGTAGTCTTGAAATGCAATGTAGATCCTGAGCATGCAAGTTTGTGGTGTGAAGCCAAAGAACTGGGCCTCATAGGTCATTGGATCGACAGACATCTTGACTTATTTTGCTGATAATTTTGATTGTGAAAAATCTGCAAATGTAAAGGAAATATCATTAGATTAAATCATCTGAAGAAAGTAATAAATCACATTATAGAGAGAAAAGTTTGTGTTCCTTGATGCCCAATGCCAATTCCAGCCTCACTCATCCACAACAGGATGCCAACCCTTGCCTCTCTCTAAGGCTGTTTCTATCCATCTATAACCTCCCTTAGACTCTCACTTTCCTTACCTCTCATTTATTGAGGACTCTGGCCTGTGGTTCAGTCTTCTGAAATCTGTTATCATCCTAGAAAACATTCAAATTTAGACAAATAACCTAAGCAGTCCTAGAGACACAGTTTCATGAGATTTAATGGCTTCACTCTTTTGGCCACCTGGCTCTTGATATTTGCAAATTCTCTCCCCAAATGCCCTATTTCCTGACAACTTCTTATGCTATTCTTCCAACTCTCATTCACGTACTCACATTACACCTTAATCATCAAGACTTTCAACCCTCTGATCCTCTCTTTCTTGCACTCAGTCTATCCCACTTCACTTCTTTCCCAATCCATTTTAGGCTCCACCATTCATCACTTTAACCACTCCCTTGCCAATGTCCTCAACTCCCTGTCCTTCCAACCTAGCCAACAGGGAAAAAAATCGCAGTTAGTAGCTAAACAGTGCCTTGTCAGCTTTACAACCTCTCAATGTGTTTTCTCAAGGGTCTAGAAGTCTTTACACTGTAAACATCTTGGAAAATAGCTTTCCTATCTCCTTGTCACTGTGAGAGTGACACTTTTTTTCTGAGCTATAATCAGATGCTTGTTGTAGAAATAAGAGAAGTTTCATTATTCCTTCAGATAAAGACAATTAGCAAAATAAATGGATACCTCAGTTACCAGATGAATTTAGGATGGATGAACTTTATGAAAGAACTAGAGGCCCAGTGCATGAATTTGTGCACAACCAGGAAGGGGATGCGGGAGGTTGGCTGGCAGGCCTGCCCCCCACTCCAATCAGGGGTGAGGGTGAGAGAGGGGGAGGGAGTTGTGGGCAGGGCTGGCCAGGGGGAGGGGCTTCAGACAGTTGGTGGGCCAACCCCGCTCCCTGGGGACAATTTGCATATTAGCCTTTTATTAAATAGGATTTGAAGCAAATGGTACGGTCAAATCTTTTTATAAGAAGACAAGATGCCATTAATTTTGAGAATTTATATATGCAATGACTAAAATAGAATGGCCGTAATTGCTTGGCTGCATAAATAAGGTAGAATTCCTTTCTGTCTTTGTAATCTCACCCAAATTATCTACAGTGCATTGTAATCTGAATATGACTATTCATTAATAAAACTACTTTCTTTTCTATATGTTGTGGAGAGGAGTCTCTGGGTTGGCAGGGTTTTTATTTCCTCAACACTTCCCTATGCTTCAGGATCAAGTTCAAAACTCTTTCAACATGGCTTGCAAGGGCCTTCATCACCCAACCCTTACTAACCACATTCTGCCCGTTTTAAAGACTTCACATGTTCACAATCGAGCTGATAGATAATACTTCCTATTTCACTCACTCTATTTTTACTTCAGGCGAGGTCTTCTCTTACTTATTTTATTCTTCTACCTTTCATCTCCCTTAGGAACCTACTCTAATGTTTGTTTTGTTTTCATCACCATTTATCCCCTCTATGCCCTCTTCCACCTCCTCCCCTCTCCGAGCAATCACCAAAGTTACCCATGTCCGTGAGTTCTACTTTTCTTTTTTGCTCAATCCCTCCCCAACCCCCCTCTAATGTTTCTAAATATGCTTTTTTCAATTTGTCTTTAATGTTAATTCAACTTTAACAGGTTTTAGATATACATGTTGTTGAAAAATACAGTTTTGCATGTGTATGTTTACATTTTCCTTTATGTTTGCAATCACTTCGTTATTATCCTTCAGTTTACCTCATTGGTTCTGGCTGAAGTATACCAACAATTTTATCATATGCACATACCACACTTAAAGTCCATTCTCCTTGTGACAAACACCTAGTTTGCTTTCAGCACCTTACTACCAGAAATGATACTGTAATAAACACCCTTCTATGATTTCTCCTTAGGGACTTTGAGGGTATTTACACAGGCAAGTAATTGCTGGCCAAAGAATTTTCTCATAATTTCACTAAATACTGCCAAAATGTTTAGAGCATTGCTGGGGGTGGGGATGTCCTACAATGAATTACACTCTCACTTACAGTATGTGAGAATTTCTCACATCTTTGCCAACACCATTAAGCATTCTAATTTTTACCAAACTGGTAGACATACAATTGCTTTAGTGTTGTGTTTTGAAAACCAAAACCATCTAGCCCCACACACGAGTTGGATACTGAGGACTGAAACTACCTACACTCCCACCCCAACAAGCAATTTACTGTTTACATTAGCGTGACTTTCCTATTCTAGGAAACCAGTCTATTTTCATCGTTCTAATGGCTTGAACTGCCCCAAAGGTGGATCAGCTCTTCAATGGGAAGCATCAACATGCAGAACCTAAGTTTCTCTGAAACCCCTGCCTCGGCTGTTTCTGCCAATCCTGTACTGTCGTGTCACGGTCTCTACCCAATCCTAATCAAGCCCCCAAATTGAAAGATCCACTGCAGTTCTCAAAACATTCCCATCTTGCCTTTCTTCCCTAGGAGACACGGCCAAAGCTCTTTCAAGGCCCGTTGTTCTTCCTTACCAGGGTAAGCGGTACATGAAGCATTCTTTTATCAACAGAATAAAAGAATGTGAGGGCGATATTTGAGGAGCAGGCAAAAATATTTTTAGTGCATTTCTCTGATTACCAGTAAACTGGGTACTGCTTCCTACATGTTAGCTTTTTGGGTTCTCCTCCCGTGAACACCCGTTCATATCCTTTGTAAAAACCACTCTCTTCACCCTTTGGTTTGGTTCCTTCCTTACATACTACCAGATTTGACGGCCATTCCCTATTCCTAAACTTTGAGCGCTTCCTTATTCGTTTGTCAAGATCTGACTACTCTTCCCAACCAAACCGAACTACTTTTTCCCCTGTGACGTCTTCCCTTCAAGGTAAGATGTCGTGGCCAAACCTCCTTCAGGGGTCAGTTTAAACACACTTCCTTGGTGGCGCACCCCCTCCCCTGAACACCAACGGGGCCTTTCTTCAGGCACCGACCGAGTTCCGCTTCAGGATGTTATCACGGGCCCATCTCAGCTTCCCTGCTGGCCCTAGACTTCCTCGGGGCAGGACAAAGGCGGCTTAATCAGTATTTGCAGAGTAAACACACGAGGTGCCCGGAATACCTCCACGAACTGAGTTGACAGAGTTGCAGATAACAGCCCAGCAGGAACTCCTTCCGGCCGGAGGACCGGCTCCCGTCGGGCCCCGCGACCCCGCTGCATGCCGGGACCTTCAGGTCGGAGGCCCCGCCGGCCAGGCGGCTGCAGAGCCCCGCGGTGATGCCTCACCCACTTCCACTCCTCCCCTCCTTTCCTGTGAGAAAGTGGAGCCCCGCGGCACTTACCGAAGCGACTGTGAGGGAGGCAATTTCGATCAAACAGTGGTTACCCGCCACCTCCGTTCAACCACCTCTCGCTGCCCGAGATCGGTGGCGCGGCAGCTCAAAACACCGAAAGATGCCCGCCTCAGCGAACGAGAGCCAAGGCGGGATGATGCCGCGCTCCTGATTGGCTGGCTGCTCGGTCGGTGACTGACGGGGGCCGGGCGAGCCAGCTAGCTGTGGCCCCCGGGGATTGGCGGAAGGAAACTGCACCGACTCTCCTCTCAGCGACGTGGGCGGGTGAGGAAGCCAGGCTGGGTCGCCGCCGAGACGCAACTCCTGATTGGTGAATGGCTTTCCTTAGGGCTCCTGCGATTGGTGGTTAGCAGGCTGCGCGGCGCCGATTGGACGACAGCGGGCAGGGTACCGGGAGGCCTCTTTGGCCCCGCCCCGCCGCTGGGCTGACTGGCGGAAGGGGAAGTGGGGCGGGGGCAGGCGGCGGTGGGGAAGATGGCGTACCAGAGCCTCCGGCTGGAGTACCTGCAGATCCCACCGGTCAGCCGCGCCTACACCACCGCCTGCGTCCTCACCACCGCCGCCGTGGTGAGCAGATGCAGCGCCGGCTTCTCATGATCCAGGCTGGGAATAATCGGGTCCTGGGGAGGCGGGCTTGGGCCTCCGGGAAGCCCAGATGGTTGGGTCTCAGGGTGGGTGGCGGTGGACTGGGCGCACTCGGGGCTTCGGAATTGCTTTCAGACTGATTAGCCGGGGCCGCGGGAAGGGAGTGCTGCTGCGGGAGGGCTGGAGGATCAGGGCTGCGGGTCAGTTTCTGAGACAGGAAGGCCGGACCTGTCGCAAGTCGGGGCGGCGCAGCGGGAGCCGCCCACCCAGAAAACGTGTCTGGGGACCCGGGCGATGGCCAAGTGGCACCAATGGCCAAGTGGTACCGCGGTGACTAGTGGGGGAAAGTCCGCCTATGAAGAAACTTAGATATGGAGGATAGAAAGCTGGAAGTTGTCCAAAAGCAAGAGGCTTAAAATAAACAGTGTGAATACAGAGGTTGGCTGGAAGCAGGGTCTTGAGTATTGTTTCTTTTAAAAAACATATTTTTATTGATTTTAGAGAGATAGAAGCATCAATGATGAGAAAGAATCGTTGAGCGGCTGCCTCCTGCACGCCCCCCACTGGGGATCAAGCCGGCAACCCGGGCATGTGGCCCGACTGGGAATCCAACTGTGACCTCCTGGTTCGTAGGTCGATGCTCAACCACTGAGCCACGCTGGCCGAGCCGGGCGAGTCTCATTTCTTTTGAGTGAGATGTGTTGCTTTGCCCAACTGTGATGGGCAGATCGAGCAGCCGCTCATTACTTGCCCCATATCTAAGATGTATATCACCACCTGCCTCCCATGCCTTCAGGCCAGCCTCAACTACTGCAATTTAGAACAGACTTTCATTCTGTGTTGGGTATTGAGGACACACAGAATTGTACCAGTCTTAGAGAATTCTTTACCAGCCTCTCCCGGCGGCTTTAAAGGATTCAGTCTAAGTGACTGAGAGTTGGAAATTGCTTGCCCTACTAATCCTTCATCGTAGATGATGAAATTTTACTTCTTGATTTGATTCGCTTAAGGAGCTCTTTCTCTATTTCAGCAGTTGGAATTGATCACACCTTTTCAGCTGTACTTCAACCCTGAATTAATCTTTAAACACTTCCAAGTAAGTGGTCCATCGCAGTCATGATGTTTCAGTTTTTAAACGTGTTTTTCTTACTTTTTAATAGCAAAGCCTGCTATATACTACCTCAGAAAAGAATGCAGAGAAATCAGTGGAAATGTCTGATTATAAGTCTTATTGTGGGAGGTATAAACAGGGTTTCTGCGGCCTCATTGGGAATGTTTAAGAGATTCTCAAGCTTCTCCTCATGTACTAAGTCAGAATAACCAAGGTTAGGAATTAAGAATCTGTGTGGAGTTTTTAAAGTTCCCTGCATGGATTTGCTTTGATGTGTCCAGTTCCTATATTTAGGAATCACTAGTTCAGAGTTAATATTGGATTTGAGAGACTGACCAGGGAGAATCTCACTTTATTTTGTGCATTTGCCGCCTGGCACACCCACCACCTTGGTGTTATCACCATTGTCCAGTTCTGGAATTCAGCTCTATCAGTGCATTTTATTATTCATTTATTTATTTTCAAATTGTAAGAGAAAGGTTATTTAGAAAGTTACAAGCTCTGGCTGGGTAGCTCAGTTGGTTAGAGCGGTGTCTGGTTACACCAAAGTTGCGGGTTTGATCTCTGGTCAGGGTACATACAAGAAGCAACCAATGAATGCATAAATAAGTGGAACAACAGGTATATGTCTCTCTCTCTCTCTCTCTCTCTCTCTCTCTCCTCCCTCACCCTCTCTCCCCCCCTCCCTCCTTTTCTTCCTCTCCTTCCCTCTCTCCCTTCCTCTCCCTAAACATATCCTTGGGTGAGGATTAAAATTAAGTAAATAAATAAATTTTAAAAATCAATAAATAAAGTTTAAAAAAATAAGTGATCCAGCTGGGCTGCATAGACTCAGGAAACAAGTTATAGAAGTAAAAGAAGGACCCTTGGAGCTTAGGAGAGGGAGAGACAAAAGTTAACAGGTGCCTGGGGGGAAAGTAGGGGGAGGGAAAGGTGTGAGCATGCCCCCAGGAGGGAAAGACCCTCAACTCTATTAGTGCTTTTATTTTATTTACTTATTTTTGAACTTTTATAAGAATTTATTTAAGCTGAACTGACAAAATATGCCAGTGTGAGGGTGGGGAGCAAGATCTCAAATGCTCTTTCCTCTATTAGTGCTTTTAAGGTGATCCATCAAAAACTCAAAAGATTGACATCTTAAACGACACGCCAGTTTGTTAGATTGCAGTGGAAGGTAGTCCTTTCCAGTAATGATAGTGCTAAAAGAGAGATGTCTTTCCTGCTCCAGGATGTTCATATAGGCTATAGTTGGAATGGGAGAGAGACCCAAAAACCAGTATTTCTGCCTCTATACATGCTATTCACTCTGTTTCAAGTGTGTTTCATTCACTTTATACCCACTGAATTCCAGCTTGCCTTTCAAGAGAAGCTTTTATGTAACCATCTCTTTTGTTTCCCTAGGGTATTTGTAAATGCTTCCTTTAGAGCAGCAGTTCTCAACCTGTGGGTCACCTAAGACCATCGGAAAACACATATGTAATTACATATTGTTTTTGTGATTAATCACTATGCTTTAATTATGTTCAATTTGTAACAATGAAATTGGGGGTCACCACAACATGAACTATATTAAAGGGTCACGGCATTAGGAAGGTTGAGAACCACTGCTTTAGAGCATCTCTTATCTCAGACTTGCACTTGTTTATATGCTGGTGTCCTGGCTAGATTGTGGGCTCTAAAGTCTAGGACTGCAGAACTGAATTGTTTCACCTTTATTAGTTAGCAGTTCTTAAGAGTTTAATAATACTTAAAGCAGCCCTCTGGACTCTTGTCATGTCTTCTTCCTTTGATACTCATGGCCTTTGCTTGGTGCTGTAGCTCCACCCAAGTATTGCTTCAGGTTAATAATTGCTTGGCTTGATTTTGCCTGGAGGTAAACTCTTGATACTGTGAATCTGCATTAGGAGTTAGAAGTTTTAGGTTGGAGTTCAGAGTCTCCCTTTACAATTTATGTGTTCTTGGGCAAGCCATTTTAAAAGTATTCTTAGTATGATATGGGAATGGTGGAAACAAGATTAAGATCACATGAGCTACTAGAATATGTTAAACTACTTTAAAATGTTAAGTGCTCTACCATTGTGAGAAGTTGTTTTTATTGTGAGCTCCATGGGTCGGGTAGGGAAGAGTAATTTTCAACAAGAACATGCGTGTCCTTATATCTACCAATCTAGTTATTAGAGCATTAGGTCTTTACTTGTAGGAAGTTGGCTTTTTTTTTTTTTAATGCATTCATTGGTTGCTTCTTGTATGTGCCCTGACTGGATATTGAACCCACAATTTTGGCATATTGGGACGATGCTCTAACCAACTGAGCTACCCGGCCAGGGCGGGAGTTAGCTATTTGTTCAGACTAGAATTTGAATATTTGCTTTACAGTTACTCTTTACTCTGGGTGTTTTGGGCTACTTAACTGATTGGCTGCTGACGTATTTTTTCGGACATACGCCTAAACTGCGGCACTAATTGCGCATGTATGGGAAAAAATGTAAAACACTTTTTATACAATAAACTCACTTATATTGCTTTGCAACAACAAAAATTTAAAAATACCAATTGTTTACATAAATTTGTTTTAAATAAGAAGAGCGCGATAGCACTCCTTAGCAGTCAAACAGTTAATATAGAAACATTTTTTAGTAATTTGTATTAGATCCCTGGAGTTTTTCTCTGGTGTCTCAAGACTATTCATTAAATTGTGATACTACATATATGAAAGCACTGTTTTCTAATATGTAAATTAACCTAGTCTTTTCATCAAATTTTTTCCTATAATTTGCCTAACCATGCGGTGTGGACTTTTTTTTCCTCCCAAATTATAAGAGAAAGTTTATCTAGAAAGTTACAGAGGTAGTAGAAGTGAGCCAGCTGGGCTGTGTAGGTTCAGGAAACAAGTTACAGAAGCAAAAGAAAAGGACCGCTGGAGCTTAGGAGAGAGAAAGACAAAGGTGCCAGGTGCCCGGGCGGAAGAAGAGGGAGCCGGAAAGGCTCAGGAGCAGGTGTGCTCCCGAGAGGGAGCGTGCGCAGGTGTGGGCTTTTGTTTGTTTTGTATTTTTAAAGACAATCACAATTTCAAGATTTCTGTCCTATTATCGTTACAGATTTCAGGAGTTGAGTGACATCATTCAGACTTTCAAAATCCAGTGTCAGATTTTGTGCCCCACTTTTTGGTTCAGAACACCGTATCACCTAGCCATGGCCTTTCAACCATCATAGTCAGAGGATATCTCTTTTGTCTTAGTATGAAAGTGTTTCTTGGTATATTTTACTTAATCTACCTCTCTCTTGATTTTTTTTCTTTTAACAGATATGGAGGCTAATCACCAATTTTTTATTTTTTGGGCCTGTTGGATTCAATTTTTTATTTAACATGATATTTCTGTATCCTTTATTAAGTGGGGTTAGCATAAAAACTTTAGGTTCACTGAGGAAATACAATATTAAGTTGAAACTATTAATCCTGTTATTTGTTACCATTTTATTTTTTTAATATGTTTTTATTCATTTCAGAGAGGAAGGAAGAGAGAAAGAAATAGAAACATCAATGATGAGAATCATTGATTGGTTGCCTCCTGCACACCCCCTACTGGGGATCAAGCCTGCAACCTGGACATGTGCCCTTGACCAGAATCAAACCCAGGACTCTTCAGTTCACAGGCCAACGCTCTGTCCACTGAGCCAAACCAGCTAAGGCTTTGTTAACATTTTAGCTGTAACTTCTAGGTACTGGCTCAATGGTGCAGAGTAGTTGGTCAGATAGTAATGTTTTGAGGGTGTTTGTAGGTCACTGCTGGTTCAAAGGGGAGGTATCTATAATAATAAAAGTGTAATACGCTAATAAAAGTGTAAAAGCTAATATGCTAATTCCTTCCCCCTGCAAGGGAAGCCCAGGTCCCAGGTGCCTGCCAAGGGCTGGAGGGAAGCTCGGGTTCCGGGTGCTGGAGGAAAGCTGGTGCCAGCAGCCAGGGGAAGGAAGGCCTACTCTGGCACGAATTTTGTGCATCAGGCTTCTAGTTTAACCATAAAACGATTACATGTCTGCCTCTAAGTCACTTGCAAATCTGATCAAGGGAGAGGAGTGATTTGATTGATGCATGCTTAGAAAGTAACATCAACAGAAACTAAGTAGTAAAACACAAGCTGAATATAGTGATAATTGCTAGAGCTTTGATACAGGTCTGGGAGTGGATTCATGAAGAATGGAAACTTGAGATCTTGTATCTTAGTTGCTGGTTCTACTGGCTGAAAAGACAGAGCCATAATGTCTGCCAGGCTTGCTGCGTTCCAGTTTATTGAGAGACAGGAAGAGTTGTGCTCTGGTCACATGGTAATTGGGGCCACTGAGCAGATCTTCCTCCTCCACCCTGACCCTCTGGAAAGAGGGCAGGGACAGCTCACCTCAACCTGCAGCAGTAGCCTGAGAGCCATGTAGGGGGTGACAGGATTCCTGCCCTAGGATGGATTCCTGTGTCTCCTATATGGTATATTCTGGTAAGTTTCTAATAATTAAATTTTTTCATCAAAATGCAACTTCATTGACTGAGATATAGAAATACTCTACCAGCCTGAAGAAGTAGATTACCACTCAGGGTAATCTACTTGATGCAGATTTCTCCCAAGTTAGGTGTGCAAAAGCAAGGGTGACGCAGACTGTGGTGTGGCTGGACGTGGAAAAGATGATACAAGTTTGAAAAGGTTTAATAGGTGACTGGAGGCATGTTTATCCAGCATCTGGCTTGATTCCCCAATTCGGAACAGTTTTTGTAAAATATGAAGTTGCATAAAATGTAGAGAGAAGTAACCATCCTACCACTTATAAACATTTTTACAAAAAAAGCCTTGACTTATAAATGATATGGAGTCCAAGTATTCTTGTGATACATTAAATTTTACTTCCTTCATGTTTGTGTGCTTAACATTTTCTTAACCTGGAACCTAAGATACCGTTACTGTCGAATGCTAGAAGAAGGCTCTTTCCGAGGCCGGACAGCAGACTTTGTATTTATGTTCCTTTTTGGTGGATTTTTAATGACTGTATCCTTCAACAAATAGAACAAACATAGGAAAATGTACCAACCTCTCTCTTTCTAAAGTTTTTCATCTGTCTCCCACAATTCACTAGATATTCTGAATAAGCAGAGACCTCCAGATTTTAGCTTGAGGGTACTACTGGTTATTGTACAGCACACTTTATGTGACAGTTTCTAAGCCCAGTGGTTAGACAGGATGCTTTTCTACTATGAGCACGTCAGAGGAACTTCTAACCAAGGTGGGTTACTGTCTGCTAGTGGATAAATGGATAAAGAAGGTGTGTGTGTGTGTGTGTGTGTGTATTCTCCCCCCCAAAATGTATACATACTCTTTAACAGCATTTTAAGTTTTGAAAGTGAAGTGTATTTTAAAAAACACTGCCTTTATAATTATTCAAAGTATGTGTATACATTTTGGGGGGTACCCTATATTATTGTTCATGGTGTGCTTCACTTCTAAATAAAATTGGTAAGATATTTATTTGGTTACTACCAAAACTGATAAATTATTTCATCTCCTACTGGGGATGTGCCTGCAACCCAGGTACATGCCCTTGACCGGAATCGAACCTGGGACCTTTCAGTCTGCAGGCCGACGCTCTATCCACTGAGCCAAACCGGTTCTGGCCAAAACTGATAAATTATTTAAAAAAAGAAAGAATTGTCAACCATATAACAGACTTGAATGTAGTCCATCTGATAAGATGGTTTTGCTGCACTTGGCTTTATTCACCCTCTGTAAAGGTGCTAATGGTGAGTGAACTTCAGTTCAATTATTGACCAAATAATTAACACATTTTCCAAAAAGACAAAAACTTCATGAGAGCAGAATAACACTTTGAAATCCAGATAATTTGGCCTAAGCAGGTTTTTGCCTGATTGCTCTGGGGAATCATTTTCAGGCCTTTTTCTTCTAAAGATGTAAGTAACTAATGCTTAGCTTTCCTAATTGAGACTTGTGTTCGAACACAATCCTTAGTTCTCTTGCCCAGTCTTCCCTATTACATTTTAATGTTGATATTTTCCTTAATGCCATCTGCTAGATTTTTGGTTTGTTTGTGAGCTTAGTTTTCTTGGGCCAGGCCTTTACAATAATGCTCGTCTACGTGTGGAGCCGAAGGAACCCATATGTCCGCATGAACTTCTTCGGCCTTCTCAATTTCCAGGCCCCCTTCCTACCCTGGGTGCTCATGGGCTTTTCCTTGTTATTGGGGAACTCAATCATTGTGGACCTCTTGGGTAAGAGTCTTATCATTGCTTTTCTATTACATTACTTATCAACTTATTTTGTCACTATTTTTCATGTTTGGCCTTCATATAATAGCTATTACGGGATTATTTAATAGTTATGTGCTCAAAGGTTATAATATTAGTTTTCTAATTCTTACTATACTGATATTTCTTCCTAAATATAAGGAATTTGTGTTGGTAGATTCACTTGCAATTAAAATTTTAATCCTCTCCCTCCTTTATTTCTGGTTGACTTTAGGTATTGCAGTCGGACACATATATTTTTTCCTGGAAGATGTATTTCCCAATCAGCCTGGTGGAATAAGAATTCTGAAAACACCATCTATTTTGTGAGTACTTAACGCCAAGTTACATGTTTTGTTACAGGGTCCGTGGTCAGTGTTCAGGTCAGTAAATATTTACAGATTGAGCCATCTCGCGGCAGTTGAGGAGTGTGTGCGTGGGCGGAGCAGACAGTGCCAGGCTGGTGGCAGGAGGGAGGCTCGCAGGCTCAGGATGTCCCGAGGCTGACTGGTTAGCTGCTGTCCAGGATGACCACTAGCACCTCCTGCCAGAGAGGAGCCTGTGGGTTTATGAAAGCTGCTGAGTTTATAGAAAGGTAAGAGCAGAATGGGCAAAACCTTCTAGAGCAGTGGTTCTCAACCTGTGGTCGCGACCCCTTTGGTGGTCGAACGACCCTTTCTCAGGGGTCACCTAAGACCATCCTGCATATCAGATATTTACATTACGATTCATAACAGTAGCAACATTACAGTTAGGAAGTAGCAACAAAATAATTTTATGGTTGGGTCACAACATGAGGAACTGTATTTAAAGGGCCAGAAGATTGAGAACCACTGTTCTAGAGGAAAGTTTTTAATGGTGGAATTTCTGGCCTTCCAAACAGGTGGCAGTACCCTGGCCGGTGTGGCTCAGTTGGTTAGACATCATCCTGTGCAGCGAAAGGTTGCCGGTCCAATTCTCAGGCAGGGTACATGTCCAGGTTGCAGGCTCAATCCCCAGTAGGGAGCATGCAGGAGACAGCTGATCAGTGTTTCTCTCTCACATTGATGTTCCTCTCTCCCTCTCCCTCTCTCTCTCTAAAAGTCAATAATTTAAAAATCTTTAAGTCAAAAAATACAAACAGTGGCAGAGATAAGTCTTAGAGTAGAAATAGCTTTGGGCTACAAACCAGGCGTAGGCCATGCCATCGACCAGCCCTGTGATTTTAAGCAAGTCCCTTCTTTTTTTCACTTCATTTTTCCTGGGGCTAGAGCAGCCGTTTGAAATGAATAAAACTATTGAAAAAAAAGACCGTACACTTTTATGTAATGATGTTTACTTTGAATTTATATTAGTTCACACAAACACTCCATCCATGCTTTTGTTCCGGCCCTCCGGTTCCGTTTAAGAACCCATTGTCTTTTGTTCCGGCCCTCCGGTCCAGTTTAAGAACCCATTGTGGCCCTCGAGTCAAAAAGTTTGACCACCCCTGGGCTAGAGCTTTCAAAATTCTACTGCAGAATTTTGCGTCCTTGGGATATACTGTATTAAAAAGTTCACTTGAGGAATGAAATGTAAGTTTTTATATTATAAAATGTTGGTTATACAATAGTTAAACAAAACAAAGAAAGCAAAATTCTCCATAATCCCACCTCTTAGATCTAACATTGTTAACTTTTTTATGTGTTCGTCAGTCTTTTATTGTCTGTGTACGTTTTAAAAAATGCTTTTTATAATCTTTTTAAGTAATGTGTCATAATTGTTCTTCCATCATAAATGTTCTACGAAATTGTGACAGCTACACAATATACCTGGTATGAATATAACATAATTTTATTAATCCCTTTTTAGAACCCCACCAGGATCAGACTGCTTTTCTGGTCAAAACCCCTCATGGCTTCCCATTGCACTCAGGTTGTTTGGGATTTTATTTTATGACCCCCCCCCTTCTTTAAAATAAAACAAAAATATATATACATATATTCTATTATTTTTATTTTTATTGATTTCAGAGAGGAAGGGAGAGGGAGAAACATCAATGATGAGAGAGAATCATTGATCAGCTGCCTCCTGCACGCCCCCTACTGGGGATCAAGCCTGCAACCCACTCATGTGCCCTGGCTGGGAATTGAACTGTCACCTCCTGGTTCATAGGTTGATGCTCTACCACAGAGCCACACAGGCCCGGCTTTTATGTATTTCTCACACGCTGCTTCACTCATTAGTTCATCTAGTCTGAAAGGTTACTCAGTGTCATCGTCATCAGCCAGGCCGGGCTTTTATGTATTTCTCATATGCTTCACTCATTAGTTCATCTAGTTCTGAAAGGTTACTCAGTGTCATCGTCATCAGCCAAACATCTTCATAATAGGATTTGTTGACAAGTCCTGGATTTTCTGCAAGAGCTTCATTAATTTCAGTTAATTCTCCTGGTAGAGGAGAGTAGAGTTCACTAGCAGCTTTCACACTTTTCAAAACACCAAACTCATCTTGTTAGTTCAATTTTGTCCCAATTTCAGGCAGACTACAGTAAACATCATCTCCCAAAGCTTCCTGTGCAAAATTGTTGATCCCCCTGTTCCAATATCATTTTCTGTTGTTATTCATTCATGTTTCTCGGTGAACTTATGCACTGAGAGCAGATTGGGGCCAGTGCACAGCCTCCTACCATCGCCCTCCCTCAGGCCCCAGGACCACATGCAGGGTGTGGTGGGCACTGAGATGGCACTCACGTTGCAGGCCGCTGCCTGCAGGCTCCCAGCCCTGAGAGCTCCACGTTGGGTCGCAGGAGTGCAAAGGTTCTCGGCACAACTCATCCAAAAAGGTTTTAAGCAGGTTGAGCATGGTAGTGGACTTCGCTGTGGGCCTCTCCTAGGGTCCCCATGCAGAGGAAAATGCAGCCTTGAACCATTGCCCAGCTGTGGGCTGTGAGCACTGAAGGGGGTTGTACAGTGTGGGGGAGGGGAGAAGATTTTAAGCAGGTTGTGAAAAGATGACTGGGGGGCATCTTGGGTATGTTTATTGGGTAAGAGGATGGAGTAAGTATGTTGTGTTCATATTAGAATTATCCAAACCTGTAGAGAATTTTTGTAAGAGTTTATTTGAATCAAACTGATGACATCCTGGGAACCAAGATCTCAAATGCTCATGTTTTTATTATTAATTTGTAAGAATTGAAGGAGCTCATATTAAAATACAGATTCTTTTCCTGAGCCCAATATATAATAGCAGTTTTCAGATACACTTCTGATTTTATCAACTGTGGGCAAGTACAATTAGAAATATGAATGTAAATAGAAGATGCTGCTTTAAAGTTTTTGGACATTTAATTTATTTAAAATTTTAATTGTGATTAAATACACATAACATAGGATTTATCGTTTTATACACTTGTATGTTACAGTTCACTGGCATTAAGTACATTCACATTGTGCTTCCATCACCACCATTCATCCCTAGAACTCTTCGTATTGTAAAACTGAACTCTGCCCATTTAACCAGCGATCGCCAACCTTTCAGACCTCACAGACCACCAGTGGTCCACGGACCACCGGTTGGCGACCGCTGCATTAAACAATAACTCCCCGTCCCCTTATCCCCCTATCCTTTCACAACTACTACTTTCTACTTTCTGTCTCCATGAGTTTGACTACTCTAAGTATCTCATGTAAGTGGAATCATGCAGTATTGTCCTTTTGTGACCAGCTTATTTCACTTAGCATACTGCTTTCAAGATTCATCCCTGTTGTAGCATGTGTCAGAATTTCCTTTTTTTTATTTAAGGCTGAATAATATTCCATTGCATGTATATTCTATTTTGTTTATTCATTCATCTGTCAATGATTGTGGGGAGACATCCATGATAAATTTAGTGAAAATCAGGTTACAAAACAGAAGTGGGATCTAGGTTTTGTAAAATTAAATATATAAAAGTTCTGGAAGAAAAATGAAAACATCAAAAATGATTATCTCTGGGAATTTTGGATATTTTACTCATATATTTCCTGTTTTCTCTGTAATTAACATGTATTGCTTTTGTATTAAAAATTAGTACAGGAGCATGGCTAGAGTGGTTCAGTGGTTAAGTGTAGACCTATAAACTAGGAGGTCACAGCACATGCTCAGGTTGCAGGCTCGATCCCCAGTAGGGGGCATGCAGAGGTAGCCAATCAATAATTCTCTCTTGCCCTAAACAGTTTGGCTCAGTGGATAGAGCGTTGGCCTGTGGACTGAATGGTCCCAGGTTCGATTCCGGTCAAGGGCATGTACCTTGGTTGCAGGCACAACCCCAGTAGGGAATGTGCAGGAGGCAGCTTATCGATAGGGGTGTGCAGGAGGCAGCTGATTGATGTTTCTCTCTCATCGATGTTTCTAACTCTCTATCCCTCTCCCTTCCTCTTTGTAAGAAAAAAATAATAATAATAATTCTCTCTTATCTTTGACTTTTTAATCCCTCTTCTTCTCCCTTCCTCTCTGAAATCAGTAAAAATATATATTTATAAAATTTAGTAAAAAAAAATTAAATTTTTAAAAATTAAAATAAATAAATAAATTAGTAAAGGAACCCTGGCATTTGTGTCTCAGTGGTTGGAGCATCAACCAGTGCACCAAAGGGTTCAATCCCTGGTTAATGGTGCATACCTGGGTTGCGGGTTAAATCCCTGGCGCGTTCGGAAGGCAACCAATCTAAGTGTCTTACATCGATGCCTCTCTCTCTCTCTCTCTCTCTCTCTCTCTTCCCCCTCTCCCTTCCACACTCTCTCTAAAACTCGATGGAAAAAATATCCTTGGGTGAGGATAAACAACCACAACA
>NW_006296531.1:25829-32509 GCF_000327345.1 Myotis davidii
AAAATAATAATAATAATTCTCTCTTATCTTTGACTTTTTAATCCCTCTTCTTCTCCCTTCCTCTCTGAAATCAGTAAAAATATTAACACACACACACGCACACACACACACACGCACACACACACACAACTCTGCTGAGCGTGGTGGAGGATCTAGAACATCAATGGAAAAATATCCTCGAGTGAGCATTAACAAAAACACAATTTTTTTTTTCTTTTAGTAAAGGAGGCCCTGGCCAATATGGCTCAGTTGGTTGAGCATCATTCCCTGCATAGAAAGATTGCTGGTTTTATTCCCGGTCAGGGTACATATCCAAGTTGCAGGTTCAGTCCTGGTCAGGGTGCATATAGGAGGCAACCAATGGTATTTCTCTCTCTGTCTCCCTTCCTCTTTTTCTCTTAAAATCAGTAAAGGAGGTAAAAGCTAACATAAATATGAAATAATTGTAAATACCTTTGAAAATATATAACTTTTTCATTAGTAGGCAGATGTAATGCTAGTCCATTGGTTGAAAACTCATGGGATCTTTTCGACCTTGCAACATTTAGGACCTGAGATGATTCTGGGACTAAATAATATCGGTTTCCTGTTTTTTAGGAAAGCTATTTTTGATACACCAGATGAGGATCCAAATTACAATCCACTACCTGAGGAGCGGCCAGGAGGCTTCGCCTGGGGTGAGGGCCAGCGCCTCGGCGGGTAAAGCAGCAGTGCCAATAACGAGACCCAGCCGGGAAGGACTCACGACATACCCATTGGGATTCTGTTATCCTTTGTGTTGCAGAAGTGTGGACACTTTTGACAGCTTGACAGATTTTAACTCCAGAAGCACTTTATGAAATGGTACACTGATGAATCCAGAAGACATTTCCAGCAGTTTGCCGGTGGTTCCTCACTGCACTGGTACTGAAAGTGTAATCTCTCGGAGCCAAAAACTGGAGAAACATACTCTGCCACCTCTCTCGAACAAGTACATGCGTGCCGAGTTCTGTGGTGAAAGGCAGAGCTCTGTCCTCCTCCTCCTCTTTGATAGACGAGGCCGTGGTGTAAATGGAAGTTTCAGAGAGGACAAAATAAAACGCAGTTCCATCTCTCTCTCACTAATTAAAGCTTTTGTGTGTGATCTTTTACATGATGAGATTGTGTTCCAGCTCTCCTGCACAGGTCTGAGCTCGGAGCATTTTACATGCCCACTCTTCGTGTGTCTCCACAGCTGTCAACTGGATTTCATTTCAAGATTGGAAATATGCGGCTGATAATATGCGACTGTAGATACATCTTACTCATTCAGAACGGCAGCTCCAGTAGGAACATTTGTTTATGTTGTGCAGACAGTTTGTTCTCATCGGGGTTTTACAAAACGTCAAGTTGTCAGATGGTGTGGGTTAGGGTGGTTCCCCCTTTTTTTTTCAATCCTCACCTGAGGATATTTTCATTGATTAGAGAGAAAGGGGAACATCGATGGGAGAGAGAAACATGGATCAGTTGCCTCCAGTATACACAGCAACGGGGATTGAACCCTCAACCCTTCAATGCATAGGATGATACTCTAACCAACTGAGCCACACTGGCCAGGGTAGTCGGGTGGTTCTTATAACAGCTGGAATTCAGATACCAGACAGTTCAATTATAGGTAGAAAGTTCATGTGGCATCTTACTTGTTCTGCATTTCTCCATTAAGAAATCCAGGGGAAGACACATCGCCACCTTTGTAAAGCCTCAGAAGGATCTTTAGACCGGACATCAAGTTACAATGTTGACTTTGGAGCCAGATGAACAAGGTACCAGTTAGACAGGGATATATTTCTCCTGGGCCTTTGGCTGATTAACATTTGCCGTTTGCTTCATGAAAAGCTAAGAAGCTTTTCAGAGCCAAGTACCTGGTTTATCTTCCAAACCAAGTAGAAATTGGGTTCCGCAGAAATAGGAACTTCATGCGTAGGGTTCAATAAATACCCAAAATATTCGCTTCCCTGGGTCTCAGCAGGTTTGCATCACATGCCCAAATAATTCAGAGGACTAAAATGGCATCCCAAGAAAAGATTATTTCAAAATAGTTTTAATGAACACCACATAGGCACAGGACTTCTTCCTAAGTAGTTGCAGACTGGTTAAGTAAGTGGTAGCTTTCTAGAGTGAGATTTCCCTCAAAGATGATGCTTTAGATTAAACAAACATTCTAAATGGGAATTTTCAGATTTTGAAGTGAATAGTATTTTAATGTCTAAATGGAATGTGCATAAGAAATGGAATTTAAGTGTTTTAATGCTGCTAGTTGGTAACTTTGAATATGATTATTGTGATTTTATAGAATATAGGTTAACGGGACTGTTTTTTTTCCAAAGTGGCTTAAAAAAATATTTAAATGCCAATCTTGGATTGCAGAATCTTTATGGGATTCTTAACTTGTTATGTCTTTGTTCAAGAAAGCTTGAATTTAATTAGAAGGTTTTTTAAAATTGTTTATTTTTTTAAATGAGTTTCTCTAGTTTTATTTGTTCTCTCTTAGTTAACTTTCAGTTATTCAATTTATGGAATTCTTGTGGTAAAATTTTAATCCTAAAATCTATTCACTGAGTTCATTTAAGTAGGGAATGTGTACATACTAATGACTGGGTAAGACTGGAAACCAATTTTGAATTGATGACCTACACACAGTCATTTATGGGATTTTGATTTCTCTGTGGTATGGAAATTCCTAGTGGCAGAATTCCACTGTGGCAGTAGTCACTTCAGTCACTGTCCTCTTACCAGGTTGACCATTCCCACTACCACCATCCCTAGCCCTGTGTTGTAAACAGGTTACCTGTTATCTGAACATAAGGAAAAGTCCTCACCTCTTCTCCAACTTACCTCTCAGTCTCGATTCTTCCAGAACACCCTTCTTTTTCATAATGCAAATCAACTGAAAAATGAGATTCAGTGTATGGAATTTTGTGACCATTTACCTAACATAGTTTAAGGGATTCTTGAATTCTGCCATTAATACTGATAAGCACACCTGACTAAGGCATAGTTTTTTTGTTGTAGAAATACAATATATGTTCGTGGTGGGTTTTTTTTAAAATGGGCATACAAATTGCACCTCCCTAGGAGATAACATTTTATATACATTTTGGTGTGGGGTTTGTTTTTTTTTTTTACTATGGATTTACATTTCCCTCTTCCACTTATTCTTTTTCTATGTCGCTCTTATATGTCCTAATATCTTTCATACCTCTCGTGTAGTCTTTCTAAGCAGAGAGCGCCCAAGTGTTGGATTTTGGTAATGAAGCTCTCACTCTGCCTCTGTTTTTCATAATGCAAATCAACTGAAAAATGAGATTCAGTGTATGGAATTTTGTGACCATTTACCTAACATAATTTAAGGGATTCTTGAATTCTGCCATTAATACTGATAAGCACACCTGACTAAGGCATAGTTTTTTTGTTGTAGAAATACAATGTATGTTCGCGGTGGGTTTTTTTTTTTAAATGGGCATACA
Organism: Myotis davidii; assembly: GCF_000327345.1. Lineage (NCBI taxonomy): Eukaryota > Metazoa > Chordata > Mammalia > Chiroptera > Vespertilionidae > Myotis > Myotis davidii. Next base: position 29,315 of record NW_006296531.1, read on the forward strand.
AATTGCATCTCCCTAGGAGATAACATTTTGTATACATTTTGGTGTGGGGTTTGTTTTTTTTTACTATGGATTTACATTTCCCTCTTCCACTTATTCTTTTTCTATGTCGCTCTTATATGTCCTAATATCTTTCATACCTCTCGTGTAGTCTTTCTAAGCAGAGAGCGCCCAAGTGTTGGATTTTGGTAATGAAGCTCTCACTCTGCCTCTGGGGTCTATGGGAATTTGGAAATATTGGAGCTATTGGCATGTTGCATAAAGGGCTTCCTAGAGTTGTCATCTATCTATCCTTGATAGCCTGCATTTTACGTTGATGCTGTGTTTTCCTTTGACAGATGAGTGCCATCTGTACTCTAGTCACAAAATGCCATTATTTCCAGTGTCCTGTAGGATGTCCCCTAAGCTATTTGCTTATTATGTGAATTTGCATGAAAGCTGGTGAACTTTTTATGATCAAGTCATTTCTCTGCTCATAAATCCACAGTGACTTCTTAGCCCCCATATCAAATGCATACCTTTTGCCTTTTTCTGAACCTTACTCCTACTTCTAACAGGAGCCTCAGTTTAGTCTCGTCAGTCCTTCAAAGCCTGACCCCTTTCCGACTCCTCAAGAAATTTTGTCTTTCTTCTTTGAATCCCTGTAAGCTTCAAGTCTACGATATACTCTTACACAAAATTATATATTGTTTTGTACTGTTTCTAGCTGGTACATGTATATTAGTTTTGCCTCCCTCATGAGAATGTAAGCTCCTTAAGGGCAGGGACCATGTCTTAAATTTTTGTATCCACCACAGTGCCTGGCATAGTGCTCGGCACATGGGTGCTGAATAAATACTTTGTTTATTGATCAGCAAACTATTATCTGGTATTTTTAATTAAAGAGAGATTAATGGCCCAGCCAGTGTGGCTCAGTGGTTGAACATCAACCTATGAATCAGGAGGTCACGGTTCGATTCCTGGTCAGGGCATATGCCCAGGTTGAGGGCTTGATTCCCAGTGTGGGGCATGCAGGAAGCAGCTGATCAATGCTTCTCTCCCTCGTCCTTTCTCTCTCTAAAATAAAAACATTTTACTTTTATTTTTAAATCCCCACCCAAGAGTATTTTCCCATTGATTTTTAGAGAGAGTGGAAGGGAGGGGAAGAGACAAATAGAAACGTTGATGTGAAAGAGACCCATCTATTGGTTGCCTCCTGCATAGCCTGATCAGGGACAGGGATTGAGTCTGCAACCAATGTATGTGCCCTTTACCCAGATTGAACCCAAACCCTTCAGTCCACGGGCCAACACTCTAACCACTGAGAAACTGGGTAGGGCAATAAAAACATTTTTAAAAATAAAAAGGACAGATTTCACATGAAAACGTTCATTTTTTTACTTTCCTTGAAAAGAATGGGAAGGTCTGGCAATACCCAGCCTGCATGGCAGCTATTGCCCAGAGATCACTAGTGGCTGCTTCTAGAGTCAGGGAATGTTCTCTATGAGGAGATTATTTTACTCATGCATATTACCTATCTGGACTCATAATCATGTGGAGCACATGCCTCCTTCATTAGCTTACTCAGGAAAGCACACTGGGAAAAAAGACCGAGGTCTTTTACATACTCCAGGTCCATAAATTGAGTTAACATTCAGTTATTGCTATGGTTTGAATATTTGTGCCCCCACCCCAAATTCATAGGTTGAAATCCTAATCCCTGATGTGATGGCATTAAGAGGTGGGGGCCTTTGGGAGGTACTTAAATCATGAGGTAGATTCCTCATTAATGGGGTTAATGCCTTATATAAAAGCTCCAGAGATCCCTACCCTCTTCCTTCACCTGAGGGTACAAGAAAGGAGCAGCAATGAAACAGGGAGAGGGCCCTCAACCAAAGGCAACCATGCTGACACCTTGATCTTGGAATCCAACCTCCAGAACTGAGCAATAATTTTCTGTTGTTTGTAAGCTACCTAGTCTGTGGTATTTTGTTATAGCAGTACTATTTGGTATTTTATTTTCCTTTTTAGTTTTGGGTTGTCTTTCTAAATTTTTAAGGGCAAGAAGTGAAATTTTGTCAATTCTTAAACACATATTTGCTATTAGTTCAACATGTACTTTTTCAGTAACCCCTGATCACTATACTGTCAGCAACTAAAGGAAAATTGCCTCAGATCTAGAGGAAGGGGAAAGGAGAATTTTTAACAGGTTTACAAATATAAGTGTCATGGAGATGAACTTCAGAGGATGCCTCAAATCCTTCATGTGGGTTGAAGCTAATGATAAATTCTTTTTATATAATTTCCTGTATGCAGAGCAAATGAGCTGCTTGCCAGTCTTTCTGTGTGAATTAGAAAATCGTCTAAGAGCTTTGAACTTAGGAAGGGACGGGCAAACTAGTTTTAACCTACTTTCCCTTGCTGCAGTTCTGAATCTTCATTGATTGGTGTTTGTGTGATGGGTGTTGGTGTCACTGTAGAGAACTTCAAAGCCTGGCAGGAATAGTTGGAGGAAAGGAGGGGGAAATACAATTTTAGTCCCATTAAAATCCATCTTTCCCTGCTTGTATTACAGGAACATGCCACTCCATTTGGGATAGTCATTTTCTGAGAATATAGAATTATTAGAAAATATATAATGCTTTCCTTTTCTGCAACGCAAGATGATCACGAGTATCCTTTTCAACATTCTCATTTTTTTTATTTACCTGTGAATGACTTTAATTTTGGAGACTCCGTTTCTTGTCTGTAAATTGGGGATTAATAGTATTAAATTGCTTAGAGGATTAAATAATTGCAAATGTTTGTGTTCCTCATTGATTTTTAAAAATTAAGCACTTTCCTTGAAAAGCGAGTACTATGGTGAAAGGAGAAGGGGAAACGCGTGTTTACTAGAATTAGTATTACCAGCACAATAAAACTGGAAGACCGCTTTATTAACCAAGGAAGGTGAAGGTCCCAAGGAACCGTACACCCCTTCCTTCGCTGTGGTCGCTCCGGACCCTTTTCTTGTACCGCGGATGTTGCTCTCCTCGCCCTCAGGAAGTGAAAGCCTTCCCAAGCTCCCAGTGCATGCTGGGAGTTGTAGTCCTTTCCCTGCGACAGGAGGCCGTGAGGTCTCCCTTGGTCGCCGGGAGTGGCTAGCACGTGGCTGGAAGGGGCGGCGCGTGCTGGCACCCGGCTCCCGGGAGCTGCGAGCTGCCCGCCCTCGCTCCCCCA
>NW_006296531.1:32713-33710 GCF_000327345.1 Myotis davidii
CCCCGAGGCCGTGGAGCGGCAGCGCCGGAGTCTGCCCATCTTCCAGGCGCGGGGGCAGCTGTTGGCCCAGCTCCGAAACCTGGACAGCGCCATCCTCATCGGTGAGCGGCCGCGCGGCCAAGTCCTTCCTGGTTCTCTGTTCCTGGCGCTGCGAGCACTCTTTCTTAGGTGCCTCTCATCCTCTTTGGTTTGCCTCTACCGCAAACCTTACGGCCTTTTCGGTGCCAGGCCGGGAGAGGGGCCTCGGAGGAGTCTGACAGCCCTGCTCTGGGGGTGCTCACAGCCCGAGTTGTTATGCAGACACCACCTTCCGAGTGATCGGGCGCAGGGGCTTGCCAGGGACTCCAGGGAGTCTGAGGGTGCTTTGGAGCCAGTCTGGCAGGAGGCGGAGCTGTGACTTGGGGACCGATTGCAAGTAGCTTTGATCCCCAACGTTTAAGTCAGAGGAGCTTCTGAAGGACTGAAAGGATGAGCCTCCAAACAGGGGAAGGAGACCCAAAAGAGCCTACATATAGCTAAAGGAACAGAGTGATAAGAAGCGGGAAGCCCTGGCCGGTGTGCCCGGTGGTTACAGCATCGGCCGCGGACTGAAGGGTCGCGGGTTGGATTCTGGTCAAGGGCGTGTACCTCGATTGCAGGCTGGATCCCCACCCCTGGTGGGGGCGCCTGCGGGAGGCAGCCAATCCATGTGTCTCTCTCACATAGATGTTTCTGTCTCTGACTTTCCCCTCCCTTCCACTCTCTCTAAAAATCAATGGGGGAAAAATATATAGATCGATATAGATGTAGATGATATAGATATAGGTAGATATCGGATGAGGATTAATAAAGAGGAGGGGCATGAACAGATGCAGCAATGAGGTCCAATAATAAGTAGACCCCAAAAATGCCCACTAGATTTGTATTGATTGTGGGCCCACTGTGCGCTGTTTCAGACAAGTTGTGGGGTAGGAGCTGATTTGTCATTGCACTGAGGAGTAAGTAGGAGGTGAGGGAA